>NW_027675553.1:30000-177500 GCF_965601325.2 Salmo salar | reverse complement strand
CTCTAGTAGTCAACTCAGCCCCGGTAAAAAGCTGGTGTCGTCACTCTGCCTTCTCTCTCTAGTAGTCAACTCAGCCCCGGTAAAAAGCTGGTGTCGTCGCTCTGCCTTCTCCAGGGGCATGTTGAGGTAAATTTACTAACCGGGAGGGTTGAATGATGTAATTTATTGGTGGGCTGGAAGACGCACTCTTGTCTTTTCTATTCTGAGGTTGTTTACTCGCAATATCAGATATTAAGATTACTTTTTATAATAAATGTATACTGAGGTTCAATACCTGCTCTAGTCACTATTAATTTGCTCTCCTAAAAGCAACACAGCCCTAAAACGAGATATATAGCTAACTAAAGTTATGTTAATGAGTGACCATTTTAGAAAATCATGGGACATATAGTCTGTGGTTGCATGCTATTTTATGTCAATCATATTGCTGCTTGTAGCCTATAACTGATGCTTCGTGGTCTTATGCTGCCATCTATTGGAAATATTTAGCAATTAAAAGTTATTAATTCACATTCAGACGTTGGTGAGGCAGCTGAGAATAAACAAAATGGAATGTGTCCAGCCTACTTGAGGCGCCCCGAAAAAAATATTCAAAAGATTGGTCCTTGGATACAGAGGGGTTAAACACTAAAGTTACCGTCCATCTAGTGAAGAGAGGAGAACCGGACAGAGGTAGCCAGCATCCGTCAACGAGAGAGGGAGGATAGGATAACTAGGATGCTGCTGGTAGAGTAGCGAACTAGCTTACCTAGCTGTACCGACTAGCTAGGATAACTAGGATGCTGCTGGTAGAGTAGCTAGCTAGCTTACCTAGCTGTACCGACTAGCTAGGATAACTAGGATGCTGCTGGTAGAGTAGCTAGCTAGCTTACATAGCTGTACCGACTAGCTAGGATAACTAGGATGCTGCTGGTAGAGTAGCTAGCTAGCTTACCTAGCTGTACCGACTAGCTAGGATAACTAGGATGCTGCTGGTATAGTAGCTAGCTAGCTTACCTAGCAGTACTGACTAGCTAGGATAACTAGGATGCTGCTGGTATAGTAGCTAGCTAGCTTACCCAGCTGTTCCGACTAGCTAGGATAACTAGGATGCTGCTGGTAGAGTAGCGAACTAGCTTACCTAGCTGTTCCAACTAGCTAGGATAACTAGGATGCTGCTGGTAGAGTAGCTAGCTAGCTTACCTAGCTGTACCGACTAGCTAGGATAACTAGGATGCTGCTGGTAGAGTAGCTAGCTAGCTTACATAGCTGTACCGACTAGCTAGGATAACTAGGATGCTGCTGGTAGAGTAGCTAGCTAGCTTACCTAGCTGTACCGACTAGCTAGGATAACTAGGATGCTGCTGGTATAGTAGCTAGCTAGCTTACCTAGCAGTTCTGACTAGCTAGGATAACTAGGATGCTGCTGGTATAGTAGCTAGCTAGCTTACCCAGCTGTTCCGACTAGCTAGGATAACTAGGATGCTGCTGGTAGAGTAGCTAGCTAGCTTACCCAGCTGTACCGACTAGCTAGGATAACTAGGATGCTGCTGGTAGGGTAGCTAGCTAGCTAGCTTACCCAGCTGTACCGACTAGCTTGGATAACTAGGATGCTGCTGGTAGAGATGCTAGCTAGCTTACCTAGCTGTACCAACTAGCTTGGATAACTAGGATGCTGCTGGTAGAGTAGCTAGCTAGCTTACCCAGCTGTACCGACTAGCTAGGATAACTAGGATGCTGCTGGTAGAGTAGCTAGCTAGCTTACCTAGCTGTACCGACTAGCTAGGATAACTAGGATGCTGCTGGTATAGTAGCTAGCTAGCTTACCTAGCTGTACCGACAAGCTAGGATAACTAGGATGCTGCTGGTAGAGTAGCTAGCTAGCTTACCTAGCTGTACCGACTAGCTAGGATAACTAGGATGCTGCTGGTAGAGTAGCTAGCTAGCTTACCTAGCTGTAACGACTAGCTAGGATAAATAGGATGCTGCTGGTAGAGTAGCTAGCTAGCTTACCTAGCTGTAACGACTAGCTAGGATAACTAGGATGCTGCTGGTAGAGTAGCTAGTTAGCTTACCCAGCTGTTCTAACTAGCTAGGATAACTAGGATGCTGCTGGTAGAGTAGCTAGCTAGCTTACCCAGCTGTACCGACTAGCTAGGATAACTAGGATGCTGCTGGTAGAGTAGCTAGCTAGCTTACCCAGCTGTACCGACTAGCTAGGATAACTAGGATGCTGCTGGTAGAGTAGCTAGCTAGCTAGCTTACCCAGCTGTACCGACTAGCTTGGATAACTAGGATGCTGCTGGTAGAGTAGCTAGTTAGCTTACCCAGCTGTTCCAACTAGCTAGGATAACTAGGATGCTGCTGGTAGAGTAGCTAGCTAGCTTACCTAGCTGTACTAACTAGCTAGGATAACTAGGATGCTGCTGGTAGAGTAGCTAGCTAGCTTACCCAGCTGTACCGACTAGCTAGGATAACTAGGATGCTGCTGGTAGGGTAGCTAGCTAGCTAGCTTACCCAGCTGTACCTACTAGCTTGGATAACTAGGATGCTGCTGGTAGAGATGCTAGCTAGCTTACCTAGCTGTACCGACTAGCTAGGATAACTAGGATGCTGCTGGTAGAGTAGCTAGCTAGCTTACCTAGCTGTACCGACTAGCTAGGATAACTAGGATGCTGCTGGTAGAGTAGCTAGCTAGCTTACCTAGCTTTACCGACTAGCTTGGCTAGCTAGCAGGACGTTCGTCTGTCGTTTGTCTCGATGATGATGACGAATCCGGTGAACCACAAAATGAAACAAGGATAGAGAGTGAAAAGGATCTGGCTACACTCATCCTGTCCCTGACCGTAAAGCAAAAAGCTAATTGAACAATAAAGTTTGGCGTTTCAACACTGTAACAAACTCCATCGTTATTCCCCAAAATTTACCTTAGTCCACTCTGCGCGTAACCGGACAATATTCTTGGTGCCACACCGGACGTGGACTCGGACAGTTCCAGAACGCGGACTTGAGCAGTGCAACACAATCAACTAAGCCCAGTCTTTACAGTGGGTTACATTAGTAATATTCATTTTTTATTATTATGTTAAACAAACGTTCCACTTTTTTTATAACAATATTTTGAGATCTAGGCCCATATCCACAAAGCGTCTCAGAGTAGAGAAGTGGTCGTATAAGTGCTGAGAATAAAGACATTTGACACTTCGGGGAATAAATTAAAGCTATGCATGAAATCTCTAGTCCCACCTAGTCAGCAGATATTTAGGACACCTCGTGAGCTGTCCTAAGTAGTTAAGAGTTAACAGCAGGTGTCTTGATAATACTATAGAACAATGCAGTGAGTCAGTGGTTCCTGAGCCACATGTAAATGCTTTGTAGTAGTTAAAATAATGTTTTGATATTTGATATGATCAATCCATAAATAATATATGTCCTGTGCTTTTGGCAATGATTTATGTATAATACTTATGTATAACAAGTGATACCATGTATGTCTCCAAAGCATTTTGTCTTCATTTTGGCAGATTAATTTATGCTAATTTCCCAAGATTAACTCAGGTTTTCGCCCAGTGGCTAAGGAGTTGGAGCTGTGGCAGGAGTTGGACCTGTGGCTGAAAGGTGGCTGGTTTGAATCCCGGGCCGGGCGCTGGAAAAAACGTGAGGAATTGATCTGACCCCTGGAGGGCTGCTGGGTTCACATCCTCAAAACATTCACCATTCGTTGATCAGAACTCTAGAGGTTCTTCTTCACTGAACCCAAAATATATATCACTTTTAGTGGTTCCATATATTAAGGAAGTGAGAGAAGCCTTTTTGGTTCTATAAGGAACCTTCTTTTCTGAGTGTAAAATTAACACGTTTTTCTTTTGATTATTTAATTATCCACATCATGTTATTTCAAGTTCTCCCTTGGGAGCACAACATCACATTGTTAAAAAAATTATCCTAAATTTGGCATGGCTATAAATTGGGCAATTGAAGACATCTAGGGCGTAATCTGTGTTCGATGAAAATGAACATTGTATGCAACGTTGCAGGCAACATTATTTGCAAGGGACTTGATGCCTACTATGCCAAAGCTATTTAGAGTTGTTAAACGGGTGTGAAGAGTGTGTTGATATAACGGGAATATTGTCAAAATTCTTCTTGTAACAACGATCAGAATTGGTAAAGAAAATATGCATTCCATTATATTAGGCAATAATTAAGAGTAGGCAAAGTGGTCGTGTCATGTGAAAATTCTATCAAATGTGTTACATTGCAACGAGTACAGTCAGGGTGCCGTGGAGCCCCTGCAGTACCTCCACAGACCCCGGATTGAGAACCCCTGCAGTACCTCCACAGACCCCGGATTGAGAACCCCTGATTTAGCAGATGCTCTTATCCAGAGAGATTTACAGTAACTGCATTCATCTTAAGATAGCTATTTATTTTGGAAATAAAGTTAATAAATTCTTCATAAAATTGTCATCTTACCTCTTAGCTTTGGTGTCATGTCCCCCAGAGAGATGCATTTTAGAGACAGGGCCCCCCTCCTCTCTCTCCCCAGAGAGACTCATTTTAGAGCAGTGACCCCTAAACAGAGATCCAACATGTTGATTGTGGTCAACACAGGGACAACTAAACAGAGATCCAGCATGTTGGTTGTGGTTAACACAGTAACAACTAAACAGAGATCCAGCATGTTGATTGTGGTTAACACAGTGACAACTAAACAGAGATCCAGCATGTTGGTTGTGGTTAACACAGTGACAACTAAACAGAGATCCAACATGTTGGTTGTGGTTAACACAGTGACAACTAAACAGAGATCCAGCATGTTGGTTGTGGTCAACACAGTGACAACTAAACAGAGATCCAGCATGTTGGTTGTGGTTAACACAGTGACAACTAAACAGAGATCCAACATGTTGGTTGTGGTTAACACAGTGACAACTAAACAGAGATCCAGCATGTTGGTTGTGGTTAACACAGTGACAACTAAACAGAGATCCAGCATGTTGGTTGTGGTTAACACAGTGACAACTAAACAGAGATCCAGCATGTTGGTTGTGGTTAACACAGTGACTAATTCTTGAATGTCAATTGTTCTCATTCATTCATTATCTCTTTGAGAAATATATTTTTAACAACTTTCTCTTTTACTTCTCTACATTCATGAAGAAAAAGATGTACTATTTACTCCATACATTTTCCCTGACACCCAAAAGTACTCGTTACATGTTGAATGCTTAGCAGGACAGAAAACGGTCCAATTTGAACACTTATCAAGAGAACATCCCTACTGCCTCTGATCTGGAGGACTAACTAAACAGAGAACATCCCTGGTCATCCCTACTGCCTCTGATCTGGAGGACTAACTAAACAGAGAACATCCCTGGTCATCCCTACTGCGGACTCACTAAACAGAGAACATCCCTGGTCATCCCTACTGCGGACTCACTAAACAGAGAACATCCCTGGTCATCCCTACTGCCTCTGATCTGGAGGACTCACTAAACAGAGAACATCCCTGGTCATCCCTACTGCCTCTGATCTGGAGGACTCACTAAACAGAGAACATCCCTGGTCATCCCTACTGTCTCTGATCTGGAGGACTCACTAAACAGAGAACATCCCTGGTCATCCCTACTGCCTCTGATCTGAAGGACTCACTAAACAGAGAACATCCCTGGTCATCCCTGCCTCTGATCTGGAGGACTCACTAAAAACAAATGCTTCATTTTTAAATGATGTCTGAGTGTTGGAGTGTGACCCTGGCTATCCGTAAATTAAAATAACAAGAAAATTGTGCCGTCTGGTTTGCTTAATAAAAGGAATTTTAAATTATCACTACTTTACTTTTACTTTTGATGCTTAAGTATATTTTAGCAATTATATTTACCTTTGATACTTAATTATATTTGAAACCAAATACTTTGACTTTTACTGAAGAAGTATTTTACTGGGTGACTTTCACTTTTAATTGAGTCATTTTCTATTAAGGTATCTTTACTTTTACTCCAGTATGAGAATTGAGTACTTTTTCCACCACTGTTCTAACGTTCTAGAGACATATGAGCCACAGTTTCAACAGACATTTTGTAACTGCGTGGGCTACAAAGTTACTTTCAGTTTCATATAAGGAAATAAAACAACGGTCACAGGGTGAATTCGTTTTGCATTGCCCGGCTCCCCGGGTGCGCAGAGTTTACGCATTTTAGACCATTCCATTGGTCCTTAAAGAAAAACTCCACTCACCTGTAGCACCGGGCCATGCAAAACGAACTTCCCACTGTCGCAGGGCACTGAGACACAGAGTTCTAAACCCAGAGTTCTAAACCCAGACGCGTTTCTTCTCTTACATTATTTTAGATAAACATATAATTTACTCTAAACCAAGTTTAGCTGTGTTTTTTTCCTCCAAAATGTGAGTTACTGTAGGACTTTAATAATTGTTAACAGGCCTACAAACCCAAAAGGTTTTAATTTGAGAATGTTCATTTGTATGCCTCAAATATTAAACTGTCTTAAAATATTTAATGATTAGTTGAATCAGGTGTGTAAGTGCTGGTAAGAACAAAAGGATTGAGAAACCCTGAGATAAACATTAAACCATATAATGTAAAAGCTCCTCCACCATCTTTACCAGACGTTTTACTGATAACATGTAGACCTACTGATTAGTTTCCACTTTGAAAACTGCTGTCTGTCAGCAACTCAGCTCAAATAGCAGTTCTAACTAGTAATATCTCATTCCTAGTATTCATTCTCTTACTCTGTCCTTTAGAATAGATTATTGTTCAGAAATACTTACTTTATTTTTCAATAATCTCCATATAGTGTTTTCTGCTCTGTCGTCTCAAAATGGATCCTGTACAAAAGAACAACTTTACTTTCTGTTTCAATCAGCCATCTCCCCACCCTGATAATAAAGTTTTTTATTGGTATCTTCCACTAGAGGGCAGTAAACACCTGCTGTTCGGTTTCATACAGGCAGTGTCCCAGAGTTGGATTGCTGATCTAGAATCAGGTCCCCCCTCTCCATGTAATCTGATTCATTATGATATAGGATCAGGTCCCCCCTCTCCATGTAATCTGACTCATTATGATATAGGATCAGGTCCCCCCTCTCCATGTAATCTGACTCATTATTATCTAGGATCAGGTCCCCCCCTCTCCATGTAATCTGATTCATTATGATCTAGGATCAGGTCCCCCCTCTCCATGTAATCTGATTCATTGTGATCTAGGATCAGGTCCCTCCTCTCCATGTAATCTGATTCATTATGATCTAGGATCAGGTCCACCCTCTCCATGTAATCTGATTCATTATGATCTAGGATCAGGTCCCTCCTCTCCATGTAATCTGATTCATTATGATCTAGGATCAGGTCCCCCCTCTCCATGTAATCTGATTCATTATGATCTAGGATCAGGTCCCCCCCTCTCCATGTAATCTGATTCATTATGATCTAGGATCAGGTTCCCCCTCTCCATGTAATCTGATTCATTATGATATAGGATCTTTTTTTTCACCTTTATTTAACCAGGTGGCCAGTTGAGAACAAGTTCTCATTTACAACTGCGACCTGGCCAAGATAAAGCAAAGCAGTGCGACAGATACAACAACACAGAGTTACATGGAATAAACAAGCGTACAGTCAACACAACAGAAAAAAGAAAGTCTATATACAGTGTGTGCAAATGGCGTGAGGAGGTATGGCAATAAATAGGCCGTAGTAGCAAAGTAATGACAATTTAGCTGATTAACACTGGAGTGATAGATGAGCAGATGATGATGTGTAAGTAGAGATACTGGTGTGCAAAAGAGCAGCAAAGTAAATAAAAACAATATGGGGATGACGTAGGTAGATTGGGTGGGCTATTTACAGATGGACTATGTACAGCTGCAGCGATCGGTTAGCTGCTCAGATAGCTGATGTTTAAAGTTAGTGAGGGAGCAATAAGTCTCCGCCTTCAGCGATTTTTGCAATTCGTTCCAGTCACTGGCAGCAGAGAACTGGAAGGAAAGGCGGCCAAAGGAGGTGTTGGCTTTGGGGAATGAACAGTGAGATGTACCTGCTGGAGCGCGTGCTACGGGTGGGTGTTGTTATCGTGACCAGTGAGCTGAGCTAAGGCGGAGCTTTACCTAGCATAGACTTATAAATGACCTGGAGCCAGTGGGTCTGACGACGAATATGTAGCGATGGCCAGCCGACTAAAATGACCTGAGTTGCAATCATGAAAAAAAACTACCCGGCCTTCATGGTTTGACATTGAGAACATTGGGAGAGATGAGAGCTGACGTTTTAGTAAATGTGCAGATTACGTATCTCAGTCACAGACAAGAAGCTCAATTAAGACATTATCTTCACCACTGGGACTGGGGACAACAGGACCACAGGCCAAATAATACAGCTCAACACTTCCACACTACCACAGTGAGTAGAATCAGGCTTCAGAACAAAGAAAACTTGCAAAATTATTAATGATGAATTGTATTAGACGTTATTAGACATTTCTGTTGTTGAGGAGGATGGGAGACCCACAGAGACGTCAAAATGTGTTTCTAAAATCGTCAAAGAGTAATTATTTTAACCTAAAGCATTTAATAAAGACACTTACAGTACAATATTATGGGGAATAGGAATGAGAGGGCTACTTACACCATTTTGGGAAGGGATCACAGCAGTGATTGAATGAGGGTATGAGGCATGAGTTGAGGTGTTCAGAGACTTGACCAGTGCAGGACAGGATTTGACTGGGAAGACAATAACACAAAAACACTACACAGTGAGACAAAAGAGCTAAGAATGAGTTACTCCAAGCAAGGAGTCAAATAGATGTGTAATAATGTGATTGTGATTGTGATTGACTCTACATAAAGTAATGAGAGAAAAATTGACAGGGGTTCCCTCACTGTGCTTAGAGAGGAAACATTCAATGTGCCAGTGGATGAGGGGGCCACATGAGACGTGGCTTCCAGTTCATGTGAGGAGGTAGTTGACAATGGTAGTGGAGTGGTCATCGCTTGTTAAACCATGGAACAGGAGGGGACTCAGCTGGAAATACAGACAGCAGATACGTTCCCTTGAAGCTGAGCCATCGTAGGTTTGAACAACAAGTTTGTCCATGAAGATAAACACGGAATTCACATCTCGCCCACTTGACAAATCAAAGTAGCCCAAGAAACTTTTTCTGAATAAAGCCCTAATCATCCACATACAGAACCTGACAATAACTGAGAACGGCAAGCAGACTGGTGGCAACCATAGGTCCCAGAGTGGGGGGGGGGATTTTTTTGCACTGGGGCCCAGAGTTTGTCCTTATCTGTTGACCTAACCAGGAAAACTCTGGACCCTATAAGGTATGACAGTGATGAATCAGTTGTAAAAGGTTTTGTAAGGGCTCTGATGGAACCAGTTTTAACTAAATCAGGGCACATGGTTTTAATAACTCTTAGTGCTCGCGGACCGCTAGAAAAACATCTACGACAACATCCGGTGAAATTGCAGAGCTCCAAATTCAAAATAGAAATATATTAAACATTCATGAAAATACAAGTGTCATACATCATTTAAAAGCTTAGAATCTTGGCAATCGAACTGCGTTGTCAGATATCAAAAAGGCTTTACGGTGAAAGCATAGGTTTCGATTATCTGAGGACAGCACCCCACAACAACAGATTTTCCAAACAAGCACAGGCGTCACAGAATCCCAAATAGCGATAAAATAAATCACTTACCTTTGAAGATCTTCCTCTGTTTGCAATTCCAAGGGTCCCAGCTACAGAATGAATGGTCGTTTTGTTCGATAAAGTCCTTCTTTATATGCCAAAATAGTCTGTTTAGCAGGCGCCATGACTTCAGAAATCCACTCCTTCAACATGCAGACAAAGAAGTTCTAAAAGCTACCAGTAAATTTCGTCCAAACAAGTCAAATAACGTGTCTATATCATCCTCAGGTTGTCTAAAATGTAAATAAACTATAATATTTCATACGGAAAGTACTGTGTTCAATAGGAATGACAAATTCGCAAGTGCGCACCCTCTCCATCGCGCGCAAAAACACTGAAGTGACCCAAGCAGTCAGCTCACTGAAAGTGTAAATATTTATTTATTTTTCAAAATAGAAGCCTCAAAACCTTGAATAAATACTGCTGACATCTAGTGGAAGCTATTATGAATTGCAATCTGGGTGACAGACATAGGAGTTTTCAATAGCTTTACAAATATGAGCCTGTTATTTTATTTATTTATTTTTTGGTCGGATTTTCTTTGGGTTTTCGCCTGCCATATCTGTTCTGTTATACTCACAGACATTATTTTAACAATTTTGGAAACGTCAGAGTGTTTTCTTTCCAAATCTACCAATTATATGCATAGCTTCTGGGCCTGAGTAACAGGCATTTTACTTTGGGCTCGCCAGACTCTCCGAACTTCCGAAAACTGCCCTCTAGCCCTAAGACGTTTTAACGGTCCTCACACTGTTCATGCTCTCATTTCATAGACGCGTACTGCTCACCTGTTCATCTTGTAATGAATAATGTGGAAATTGAGCAAGTTGAGGAGACTAAACTGCTTGGAGTAACCCTGGATTGTAAACTGCCATGGTCAAAACATATTGATACGACAGTAGCTAAGATGGGGAGAAGTCTGTCCATAATAAAGCCCTGCTCTACCTTCTTAACAACACTATCAACAAGGCAGGTCCTACAGGCCCTAGTTTCTACCTTCTGTCATGGGAATTCTGTTCCCAATGTTCATAAACTGAACTTCAATTAAACTACTCAGTCTGCCATCCCAGAGGGTGTAAGATTCTGGTTGAATGAAGCAGACGGAGAGCCAGCCTACAATTGGTCAGAATGTTTATTTACGAGAGCTCTGAATATCATACAATGTACACAGCATTTTATACCTGACATTTGGTCATACCATATGTCATACCCCTTACAAATGCCCCTCCTCTTCTTTAACCTTTTATGGATAGGGGGCAGTATTGACACGGCTGGATAAAAAACGTACCCGATTTAATCTGGTTACTACTCCTGCCCAGTAACTAGAATATGCATATAATTATTGGCTTTGGATAGAAAACACCCTAAAGCTTCTAAAACTGTTTGAATGGTGTCTTTGAGTATAACAGAACTCATATGGCAGGCAAAAACCTGAGAAGATTTCATGCAGGAAGTGGCCTGTCTGACAAGGTGTCGTTCTTCTTGTCTCTGTTTATTGAAGAGTGAGGATCTTAGCTGTCCCGTGACACTTCCTACGGCTGCCATAGGCTCTCAGAAGGCGGCAAAACGCTGAATCGTGGCTTTGCAGGCTCTGGCTGAAACAAAGTAGCGCGTTTGGGTAGTGGCTGGTTACAGTACTGTGAGACTCAGGCTCGTGCCCGCGTCGACCGAAAGCCTTGTTTTCTTTCCTCTGTTTAGCTAAATGGACATTCCCGGTCGGAATATTATCGCTTTTTTACGAGAAAAATGGCATAAAAATGGATTTTAAACAGAGGTTGACATGCTTCGAAGTACGGTAATGGAATATTTAGATTTTTTTTGTCACGAATTGCGCCATGCGCGCGACCCTGATTTACCATTTCGGACAGCTTCTGGAACGCACGAACAAAACGCCGCTATTCGGATATAACGATGGATTATTTTGGACCAAACCAACATTTGTTATTGAAGTAGCAGTCCTGGGAGTGCATTCTGATGAAGACAACAAAAGGTAATCAAACTTTTGTAATATTAAATCTGATATTGGTGAGTGCTAAACTTGCCGGGTGTCTAAATAGCTAGCCCGTGATGGCTGGGCTATGTACTTAGAATATTGCAAAATGTGCTTTCACCAAAAAGCTATTTTAAAATCGGACATATCGAGTGCATAGAGGAGTTCTGTATCTATAATTCTTAAAATAATTGTTATGCTTTTTGTGAACGTTTATCGTGAGTAATTTAGTAAATTGTTAGTGATTCGCCGGAAGTTTGCGGGGGTTATGCTAGTTCTGAACGTCACATGCTAATGTAAAAAGCTGGTTTTTGATATAAATATGAACTTGATTGAACAAAACATGCATGTATTGTATAACATAATGTCCTAGAGTTGTCATCTGATGAAGATCCTCAAAGGTTAGTGCTGCATTTAGCTGTCTTCTGGGTTTTTGTGACATTATATGCTAGCTTGAAAAATGGGTGTCTGATTATTTCTGGCTTGGTACTCTGCTGACATAATCTAATGTTTTGTTTTCGTTGTAAAGCCTTTTTGAAATCGGACAGTGTGGTTAGATTAACGAGAGTCTTGTCTTTAAATAGCTGTAAAATAGTCATATGTTTGAGAAATTGAAGTAATAGGATTTTTAAGGTATTTGAAAATTGCGCTACTGGATTAGACTGGCTGTTGCGTAGGTGGGACGCATTCGTCCCCCCTAGCCCAGAGAGCTTAATGGCACCTGTTTGAACTTGTTATCAGTATAAAAGACACCTGTCCACAACCTCAAACAGTCACACTCCAAACTCCACTATGGCCAAGACCAAAGAGCTGTCAAAGGACACCAGAAACCAAATTGTAGACCTGCACCAGGCTGGGAAGACTGAATCTGCAATAGGTAAGCAGCTTGGTTTGAAGAAATCAACTGTGGGAGCAATTATTAGGAAATGGAAGACATACAAGACCACTGATAATCTCCCTCGATCTGGGGCTCCACGCAAGATCTCACTCCGTGGGGTCAAAATGATCACAAGAACGGTGAGCAAAAATCCCAGAACCACACGGGGGGACCTATTGAATGACCTGCAGAGAGCTGGGACCAAAGTAACAAAGCCTACCATCAGTAACACACTACGTCGCCAGGGACTCAAATCCTGCAGTGCCGGACGTGTCCCCCTGCTTAAGCCAGTACATGTCCAGGCCCGTCTGAAGTTTGCTAGAGAGCATTTGGATGATCCAGAAGATGATTGGGAGAATGTCATATGGTCAGATGAAAACAAAATATAACTTTTTGGTAAAAACTCAACTCGTTGTGTTTGGAGGACAAAGAATGCTGAGTTGCATCCAAAGAACACCATACCTACTGTGAAGCATGGGGGTGGAAACATCATGCTTTGGGGCTGTTTTTCTGCAAAGGGACCAGGACGACTGATCCGTGTAAAGGAAAGAATGAATGTATCGTGAGATTTTGAGTGAAAACCTCCTTCCATCAGCAAGGGCATTGAAGATGAAACGTGGCTGGGTCTTTCAGCATGACAATGATCCCAAACACACCGCCCGGGCAATGAAGGAGTGGCTTCGTAAGAAGCATTTCAAGGTCCTGGAGTGGCCTAGCCAGTCTCCAGATCTCATTTACATTTACATTTAAGTCATTTAGCAGACCCTCTTATCCAGAGCGACTTACAAATTGGTGCATTCACCTTATGATATCCAGTGGAACAACCACTTTACAATAGTGCATCTAAATCTTTTAAGGGGGGGGGGGGGGGTTAGAAGGATTACTTTATCCTATCCCAGGTATTCCTTAAAGAGGTGGGTTTTCAGGTGTCTCCGGAAGGTGGTGATTGACTCCGCTGTCCTGGCGTCGTGAGGGAGCTTGTTCCACCATTGGGGTGCCAGAGCAGCGAACAGTTTTGACTGGGCTGAGCGGGAACTGTGCTTCCTCAGAGGTAGGGGGGCCAGCAGGCCAGAGGTGGATGAACGCAGTGCCCTTGTTTGGGTGTAGGGCCTGATCAGAGCCTGAAGGTATGGAGGTGCCGTTCCCCTCACAGCTCCGTAGGCAAGCACCATGGTCTTGTAATGATCTCAACCCCATAGAACATCTTTGGAGGGAGTTGAAAGTCCGTGTTGCCCAGCGACAGCCCCAAAACATCACTGCTCTAGAGGAGATCTGCATGGAGGAATGGGCCAAAATACCAGCAACAGTGTGTGAAAACCTTGTGAAGACTTACAGAAAACGTTTGACCTGTGTCATTGCCAACAAAGGGTATATAACAAAGTATTGAGATACATTTTTGTTATTGACCAAATACTTATTTTCCACCATAATTTCCAAATAAATTCATAAAAAATCCTACAATGTGATTTTCTGGATTTTTTTTCTCATTTTGTCTGTCATAGTTGACGTGTACCTATGATGAAAATTACAGGCCTCTCTCATCTTTTTAAGTGGGAGAACTTGCACAATTGGTGGCTGACTAAATACTTTTCCCCCCCACTGTATATATATATATATATATATATATATATATATATATATATATATATATATATATATATATATATACATTTGCAGTCAATATTAATGTAAAAAAAGAGGGAACACTTTATGCCTTTCTTACTTTTATTGAGTGCCAGTGAAAATATGCAAATTAACAAATCAATTGAATACCCAGAATAGACCACCTACACTTTGCCTCCTTCCCTGCTATGCACAAGGCAGTAGAAATGGCATGTTTAAAATGAATGAGAAACTCTCTATTAAAGCATCCAGCTTTTATGAAACATGACAGTGTACAGTATATTCAGCTAACTGTCTAAATAACGTAGGGATTTACATCATATTTACGTAGTGCAAGTTACTATACACAAGGCCTGTTACAAGCACCCATTGAAATGGTAATAGTTTAACAGTAATTGAAACACCTTGCCACATTCAACAACTTGTGGTTAAGAACAAAGTGCTGCTGAAAACTTGGGAACAATAACAATCCCTTTAAGGACTGTTTATCTCTTTTCCCTGTCAATGAGAGCAGAGTATTAACCTATATCATCAACTGTTATTCCAAAAACATGTGACCATAAGTGGCAAACATATGCTCATTAATAGCCCTCAATTATACATAAACAATACGAACATGTTGGATCTACAGTCGAGCCTATGTGGCATGTTTGTACAAGAACCAAAAATATAAATCATTTAAGGAAAATAATATGAAAATGAAACCCACAGATATTAACACTATCTGAGGAGAAGCTGATTGGAATTGGATGGTACCTGAGCTACAGTTGGCTCTAGTTCTATCTATTCATCTTCCTTTTTAATGCTACGTTTCTGTTGTGGATATTTGATAGCAAACCAGTCTCTGTCTTTCAGAGCTACTGGCTCTGCTTGTAGGCAGGAGTCACAGTCCTTTTTACCTGGTATTCTGCAACTTGTTATGAAATTAAGCAAATGCCGCTCAACAGCTTTCACTTCATCACCTGTCCACTTGCTTCTCACCTTCACAGCTTTCATAAATGCAAACAAAATACAGCTGATTAACAATGAGCTCTGTTAAAGTGACAAATGGAGGATATGATACAAAGGATTCTAGTTAGTAGTTATATGATGTTATCAATACATGTGAATACAAAATGCTTACTAACCTTGCTTTCCTTTGGAGCACTTTGAGGAAGCTTGGGATGTGACTATTTTACCATGTCTTGGTTGTGTGTTGCTCATGTTATCCAGGGTGGTTGGCTCAGGAGTGCCCTCCATGTTATCCAGGGTGGTTGACTCAGGAGTGCCCTCCATGTTATCCAGGGTGGTTGGCTCAGGAGTGCCCTCCATGTTATCCAGGGTGGTTGGCTAAGGAGTGCCCTCCATGTTATCCAGGGTGGTTGACTCAGGAGTGCCCTCCATGTTATCCAGGGTGGTTGGCTCAGGAGTGCCCTCCATGTTATCCAGGGTGGTTGACTCAGGAGTGCCCTCCATGTTATCCAGGGTGGTTGACTCTTGTGTTTGCCTCAGAAGTGTCTGGTCCCTAGAAGTTTCTGTTGTTGAGCCTTTGCAAAGTAATAATGAATGTGATTATTTTCTATGAGCTTTATGACAATACATTTGCTTGCTTGTATTATTCACTGTAAACAACCTCAATGTCAGGCAATACGCAATTCTACATTAGATATTAACTGATATTTCAGATATAAACATAAACTGATTGCAAATCCATAAATGTGGAATTACTTATCACCACCAATGTGATTGTTTAAAAACAGATAGAGGATCGTTTCGATAATCCCAACAGAAATGTGCATTTATGTGACATAACTTAAAGATATTACCACATATATACAAGTCAGGATACCTTTGCATTGATGTAGGTCAGCAATGGATTCTTCGCTGGAATCATCATCACTCATTTCTACTTCATCTGGTTGGGTAAAAAACATTTACGGCCAATTATTTAAATGAAGGACTAACAACACTTATAATAGTTATATTTGAAGTTGCTAAAAACTATATTTCAAACAAAGTTTTAACTTCAGGATTGACCTCAATGTCATCCAGCCCTTTCCCCTGCAGGTAAGGCAGTCTTCCTTTTTCGATTGCTATCAACAGTTTGCTGACTTTTGCGAGCTGCAGGGTACTCTCTGGAAGCCGATAGAATTCTCTATGGACATGGATGTCATGTCCTAGAAAGGTGCCTCTGGGTTCTTTGCGCCGCATTGATTTGCATACTTGCGAAAGCAGTCGGAGCCTCTGTAATGGGAAAGGATACCTGGCCGTGCAAACATGTACACATTTTCTTTGTGGATTTGACACTCTTTCCTGCTTATCATGAGGAGGTCCATAGCAGCAATCATGTCAGGGGTTAGAAGCACTGGAACCTTTCTTGACCTTTTACCTCGAATCTCAACTCTCTCAAAGTGCTCTGCAAGCTTCCTCTCAAAGTCAGTAAGGCCACTCACAATGTCTGGATTCAGCTCCGTAAGATCCCTGGATGTGAAAGACTGAAGCTCCATTTTTGAAACTTCCCCTTCCCTCCTTCTGTTAAATAGTACTACCTGCGTCAAAGTCACTTTAGCAAGATTTCCAAAGCTTTTGCTGTTGGGTTCTTCCTCAAGGTCCTTCATACACTTAGCACGCTCAGTAGCAAGAAACTTGTGCAGCGCCGACACATCCTCTGTAAAGGGTCAAACCTGTGGTTTATTCCATTTGGCTTGTTGAAGTGTACCCAACGCGGTAGCTGAAATGGACTCTGTCCACTTTTTCTGATGTAAAGTGGCAAATTGCTTTGCAGACTCTGCAACAGCAGGGCGATTTGCAATGATGGCATTGCATTGCACAATGCCTGCAACTTTGGCTAAACTGTGTCCCAATTTCAAAGCCAATGATGGGATTTTATACGAGTTGCTTTCAACATCATAACCAGCAACAGATCTTACTGCCTGTATCACATGGGGAAAGTTACAGGGCATAACAAGGTCTTCGGTGCTCTTCAATGGTGTTATAGCCCTTGCCGTTATCAATAGTCTTGCCATCTCTCTCATTTTTTGGCGTGCGTAGTCATTCCTTTTCTCATATGGTTTCCTGGAATTTAACACTGACTCGCCGATACAAAGGATTTCAGTTTCACTCCTTACAACCGAGGAAACGTCATCCTGGTTCATTTCACAAACAATCTTCCAAACAGCTTCCTTAACTGAGTCAGGTCTTGGTATGTGCAATTGAATCCATTTCCGCCCAACTTGAGGCTCTCCCTCAACAGATTTCTTCGGGCAGTTTCTCACGTCTCCATAGGGAATTTCTTGCATACAGTCCTTCGCAAAATTTGCAGTGACGGTAGTAATCAGATGGTTTTGCAGTACTAGGTCTTCTACAGGCAACCATCTCTCCAGTGCCACAGCTTGCCACTTCAGCATTATGGTCAAAGTTTCCTCTCTTCTTAAGAGAGCGTAACAACTCTCTTCTTTTGCGGGATCCTTTATTAAAACTGAAAGCCATTGCAACATCAGGCTTTTCACTGTGGATGGATTCGAGGTGTCTTGCCAATTTAGAAATGGCCTTTTTACAATAAAGACAAAATTGCTTCTTGTTGTACTTGCTTCCTTTTGCTGTTATTGACAAAGGTGTGACATTTATGGAGCTTTTCTGGTGTGATGTGTTCTCTGATGAATTCACACTGCAGCTTATTACTGAAGTACAAGGATTGCTGCGCATCTTTGAATAACTTAATGTTCTTGGCTTCTCTGAACTGGTGGTACTATCCCCACTGTGTGCTGTAACGTTCCCTAATGGTGTGTTCTCTGACAGTTTGTGGTGGAGATTATTTTCTGTGGTTTTATATTCCTTACTACAAGAACTTATAGTACTTATAATAGAAGCATCCAAGAAACTGCCACATGTGTCTGGAACATAGTCTGCATCGTCATAGTCCGTAGCATCCGAAGATTCATCAAGTAGGTCAGTAGAGGTCTGAAGAAAAATGGAGAAAAAAAGCATCTAATTCTGTCAATAACTTATACATGTATTAATACCTGGGGTATCATACTCCCTACAGTACCATCACATTGTGCATAACACCTACATACTCACAGATAAATTAATTATGGTGAACTGATTGAAAGACCTCTGTCTCTCAGCTATCTCTTTTTTAGCCTTCTCATAACGATCATGATGGCGCTTCAGATTTTGCAGATAGCGTCTTTTTCTAAAATTAATTTGTATAAGTCTTACTGGAAATTACTACAATGTTTCCTCACATCAAAAATACCACAATGTGTTTACAAAGAACATTAACTATTTTATCTAATAACAAGAATGCAGCTTTCTTACCTGCTTTGCTGTAGGACACTGGAAGGGTATAATTCCACTGGACTTGCTTGCCTTGAATGAAATGATGAAGAATAAATATTTGTTTGTAATAACACAGCACCATAACAGTAAATTAGGATATTATACATTATACTGTATGTGAAAATAATTTGTGATAAGAAATGGATAATACTGTTTTATAGATGACCTATAGATGAAAATATTAATATGTGGATCTGGGGTTTTTAAGCAAGACTCTATAGAAATGGTTAAAACTGTACAATATCTGCTAGCCAACAATATGAGGACCGTGTAACACACACACTCTGCTCTGGTTGGGTCATACCATATCGAGACGTCATCTGAAACACATTTACGTCTTGAACAGACTAAATACAAAATGAGGACATGACGACTGATCACATCTAGAGTCAAGGTTAATGACTTTGAGTTATCCTTTTGTTGTCAAAGAAAGCTCACAACCTTAAAATTAATGTAAATGGATCTACTGCCATATCAATTAATTCACGCAAATTGATAAGAAGTATGTTAAATGGGCAAAAACATTGCCCAAAAAATACAAAAACATAGGCATTAGAGAGAATAAAGATTAATTGTATGTTTTGAGGAGCGGTTAGTTCTGTCAAATGGTCGGGCTAATTTTGTTTACGCTATGATATCGAAACAAGTTACGGGAATGTTGATATTGTGAACATTTTACATAAAAGGTTGGTTGTAATACAGTAAAAAGCCATTTAATTTATATATTGGAATGAACTGAGACAACAATTTAATTTAAATAGAAAAGATCTACAGTACATCTATACATCTACAACCGCATTACTACTGTAACTACAGTACATCTATACATCTACAACCGCATTACTACATTAGTACAGTAACTACAGTACATCTATACATCTACAACCGCATTACTACAGTAACTACAGTACATCTATACATCTACAACCACATTACTACAGTAACTACAGTACATCTATACATCTACAACCGCATTACTACAGTAACTACAGTACATCTATACATCTACAACCGCATTACTACAGTAACTACAGTACATCTATACATCTACAACCGCATTACTACAGTAACTACAGTACATCTATACATCTACAACCGCATTACTACAGTAACTACAGTACATCTATACATCTACAACCGCATTACTACAGTAACTACAGTACATCTATACATCTACCACCGCATTACTACAGTAACTACAGTACATCTATACATCTACAACCGCATTACTACAGTAACTACAGTACATCTATACATCTACAACCACATTACTACAGTAACTACAGTACATCTATACATCTACAACCACATTACTACAGTAACTACAGTATCTATATCCAGAATTCCACTAGTTGTACAGCTGTGGACAGAAGAAATCTGTCTTCTAAATGCAGCTGCCTTAAAAAGAACATAAAATGTTTCCAGTTATCTGTTGTAATGTCATACAGACGTATATCTCTCTAAAATGTGATAGGACTGGTAAAAGCTAACTGGACTAAATGACAATGGCAGTCTCCATTCTAGATAGTACATATATTCCAAAGAGGCAAGCTGTGACACACTATCTCTCTACAATCTCCTCCTTATTCCTCTGACACTGGCAGGAATGAAGACCAGAAGAGAGAAAGAAAGAGATAATGGAAGAGAAGCCAGAAGAAGAGTGTGACATTACCTCCTGGGGTGGTTGTCCCAGCATGTGGTGGCCATAATTCAAACTAAAGGTCTGTCTAAGACTAGAGGAACAGAGCCAACAGACTCCCAGTTTGCGTCCCAAGTGGCACCCTATTCACTATATAGTGCACTACTTTTGACCAGAGCCTAATGGCCAGAGCACTACGTTTGACCAGAACTCTGATCTAAAGTAGGGCACTATATAGGGAACAGGGTGCCATTTGGGATGCCGGCTCTGACTCTCTGATAGGCCAATACCTCTAAACGTTCCTGAATCTCCAATGTGCAGTGTAGCATAGTACCAGATACTCACAGCATGAGGCGAGGTTGGAGAAGCTACTGTAGGAAAGTCTTTAAACTAACTAGAAAACAGGCATGGAGCCCTGAGCTGGTTATATAAGGATGTTAAAATGTAAACATCTAGAGGATGGAGATAAAGGTGTGTTTAATCCATACTTTCTATAAGCTTCTATACAGAACCTCTACAGATATCAGCCATTTCCATTGAGGATTTTCCCCAGAGTGGCCACAGACTTTGTTTCCAACTCCACAGCCTGGATCCAGTGTCCCGCTGAGCTATGGCCTCAGTGGTCCTGCTCTGACTTGGGGCCAAGACGAGACCACTTGGACCTTCCGAGCGGCATTTTACATAACAATTGGCTAACTGTGTACATGGGTTAACGCCTTCCACAGTTAACACTTTCTCACAAAGCAACTGTCCTGATGATGCAGAGAGAGGTTGTTGAGTCTGCTCTTCACAAGTCTCTAGTGTCACCCTAAGGAGTCTGCTCTTCACAAGTCTCTAGTGTCACCCTAAGGAGTCTGCACTTCACAAGTCTCTAGTGTCACCCTAAGGAGTCTGCTCTTCACAAGTCTCTAGTGTCACCCTAAGGAGTCTGCACTTCACAAGTCTCTAGTGTCACCCTAAGGAGTCTGCTCTTCACAAGTCTCTAGTGTCACCCTAAGGAGTCTGCTCTTCACAAGTCTCTAGTGTCACCCTAAGGAGTCTGCTCTTCACAAGTCTCTAGTGTCACCCTAAGGAGTCTGCTCTTCACAAGTCTCTAGTGTCACCCTAAGGAGTCTGCTCTTCACAAGTCTCTAGTGTCACCCTAAGGAGTCTGCTCTTCACAAGTCTCTAGTGTCACCCTAAGGAGTCTGCTCTTCACAAGTCTCTAGTGTCACCCTAAGGTGATGAAAACACACTTCCCAAAACATAACACTAGAGCTTAACCTGTTAGGGCTAGGGGGCAGTATTGACACGGCTGGATAAAAAACATACCCGATTTAATCTGGTTACCACTCCTACCCAGTAACTAGAATATGCATATACTTATTACATATGGATAGAAAACACCCTAAATTTTCTAAAACTGTTTGAATGGTGTCTGTGAGTATAACAGAACTCAAATGGCAGGTCAAAACCTGAGAGATTCCTTTACAGGAAGTGTCCTGTCTGACCATTTCTTGAACTTCTTTTCCATCTCTATCATTTACTAAGGATCTCTGCTCTAACGTGACACTTCCCACGTCGTCCATAGGCGCTCAGAGCCCGGGAAAAAACAGAATGTCGTCATTCCAGCCCCAGGCTGAAACACATTATCGCCTTTCTCAAGTGGCCGATCAAGGGACACTGGCCTTATGAGCGTGACCCCGACCGCCCCCGCCTTTGGGATTTTTTCCTCTGTTTGCCGAAAAGGAGATTCCCTGTCGGAATATTATCGCTTTTCTACGAGAAAAGTGTCGTAAAAATTGATTTTAAACAGCGGTTGACATGCTTCGAAGTACGGTAATGGAATATTTAGAATTTTATTGTCACGAATTGCGCCATGCGCGCGACACTTCTTTACTATTTCAGGTTGTGTCTGGAACGCACGAACAAAACGCCGCTATTCGGATATAACGATGGATTATTTTGGACCAAACCAACATTTGTTATTGAAGTAGCAGTCCTGGGTGTGTATTCTGACGAAGACAACAAAAGGTAATCAAACTTTTATAATAGTAAATATGATTATGGTGAGTGCTAAACTTGCCGGGTGTCTAAATAGCGAGCCCGTGATGCCTGGGCTATGTACTTAGAATATTGCAAAATGTGCTTTCACCAAAAAGCTATTTTAAAATCGGACATATCGAGTGCATAGAGGAGGTCTGTATCTATAATTCTTAAAATAATTGTTATGCTTTTTGTGAACGTTTATCGTGAGTAATTTAGTAAAATGTTAGCGAATTCCCCGGAAGTTTGCGGGGGGTATGCTAGTTCTGAACGTCACATGCTAATGTAAAAGCTGGTTTTTGATATAAATATGAACTTGATTGAACAAAACATGCATGTATTGTATAACATAATGTCCTAGGGTTGTCATCTGATGAAGATCATCAAAGGTGAGTGCTGCATTTAGCTGTCTTCTGGGTTTTGGTGACATTATATGCTGGCTTGAAAAATGGGTGTCTGATTATTTCTGGCTTGGTACTCTGCTGACATAATCTAATGTTTTGCTTTCGTTGTAAAGCCTTTTTGAAATCGGACAGTGTGGTTAGATTAACGAGAGTCTTGTCTTTAAATGGCTGTAAAATAGTCATATGTTTGAGAAATTGAAGTAATAGGATTTTTAAGGTTTTGAAAATCGCGCCACAGGATAGTAGTGGCTGTTACGTAGGTGGGACGAATTCGTCCCGCCTAGCCTAGAGAGGTTTTAAAACCCACTACCCCCATTCCACTACTTTGACCCTATCTGCTCCTGCACCAGGCCAACTAACCCTACACTCATTAAAACCCACTACCCCATTCCACTACTTTGACCCTATCTGCTCCTGCACCAGGCCAACTAACCCTACACTCATTAAAACCCACTACCCCATTCCACTACTTTGACCCTATCTGCTCCTGCACCAGGCCAACTAACCCTACACTCATTAAAACCCACTACCCCATTCCACTACTTTGACCCTATCTGCTCCTGCACCAGGCCAACTAACCCTACACTCATTAAAACCCACTACCCCATTCCACTACTTTGACCCTATCTGCTCCTGCACCAGGCCAACTAACCCTACACTCATTAAAACCCACTACCCCCATTCCACTACTTTGACCCTATCTGCTCCTGCACCAGGCCAACTAACCCTACACTCATTAAAACCCACTACCCCCATTCCACTACTTTGACCCTATCTGCTCCTGCACCAGGCCAACTAACCCTACACTCATTAAAACCCACTACCCCATTCCACTACTTTGACCCTATCTGCTCCTGCACCAGGCCAACTAACCCTACACTCATTAAAACCCACTACCCCATTCCACTACTTTGACCCTATCTGCTCCTGCACCAGGCCAACTAACCCTACACTCATTAAAACCCACTACCCCATTCCACTACTTTGACCCTATCTGCTCCTGCACCAGGCCAACGACCTGGGAGGACAGGACACCACCACTCAACACACCCTGGAACTCTTCTGAAGTCAAATCTAGTATGACCAAATACTTCTCTGCAGCTGCCACCAAAACATTTTTTTTCTTCTGTGATTTACATTCCATTTCTGCGGTACAGTTGATAACCATTTGCTATGAACACTAAGAAGCCAACCTTACTGAAGCATATATCAATGGTTGGCCCATCCCTCTGTGCTGTCACAGATCTACTACTCACAGGGATCCTCTCAGGATCCCTCAGCCTTGACCCATCCTCCTCTACTTTCTTCACTGCCTCAGCAGTGACAACCTGTTCCCAACAGTGGGGTCAGTGGGATTGGATAGGGGCCCCTCTTCCTCTCTCTCTCTCTCTGACTGGAGGAGACAGGTGAAATGGTGTGTCTCCTCTGGTCAACAATACTCACCTTGAGAGACTCCACAGCCTGTTGGAGCTCCTTCAGCTCCTTCTCTCTCTCCTGGAATCTCTGCTGGACCTTCTGCTGACTCATCCCCAGCTGCCTCTGTGGAGAATCACTCTTCAATGAGCTATCAAGCTTTATTAGTCCAGTAGATCAATAGTATAGTAATGTGACATAGGGCCCATAGAGAGGAAGATCTAAAAAAATGGATGGTCCATTTACTAAATGATATTTATTTGTTGCTATGTGAATGATTATAGTTTTTATGGTAGGACTACATGTATCAACAGGTTGAGACTGAACTTTGGACTCATAAAAGGGCATTCAGAATGATAATAGTCTTTGACATTATAAAATGGTGATACATTTAGAGAATCTGGGTTGACATATCAATATACTCAAGGTTTGTGTTCATATTTGTTCTGCTGAGGATTCATTTCATTTCAATGATCTCATATTCAAACAGCCTTAGTTCCTACTGTATCTTTAATTCTTTGTTTATCAGACAGTCACCAATAAGTTGTTCTGGTCTTACCTGTTTCTCAGTCATCTCTGCTGCAGCTGACACTGTATCATGGCCTTTATGTTCGTCCATTGTACACTGATAACAGATACACTGCTGATCGGTACGACAGTAAACCTCCAGCAGTTTGTCATGATGAGAGCAGATCTTCTCCTGTAGTTGTGCGGTGGCTTTGACCATCTTGTGCTTCTTCAAAGCAGGAGATTCGTAGTGAGATTGGAGGTGAGTCTCACAGTAAGAGGCCAGACACACCAGACAGGACATGAGGGCTTTCTGCTTTCTGGTCCCAGTGCAGACATCACACACCACATCTCTAGGTCCAGCATAGCACAGAGCAGGAGGGGGAGCAGCCTGGAGTCCTGTCTTCTTCAGTTTCTCCACCACCTCAGCCAACATGTTATTTTTACTCAGCGTCGGCCTCGGACTGAAGGTCTGTCTGCACTGAGGACAGCTATAGACCCCTTTCAGAACATCCTGATCCCAGCAGCCCTCAATACAGCTCCTACAGTAACTGTGTCCACAGGGGATGGCAACTGGTTCCTTCAGTAGATCCAGACAGACAGAACAACAGAACTGGTCCTGGTCCAGCAGAACTCCCTGTTGAGCCATTTGGACGGTTGTTCACTCTCACACAGACAGACGACACAGAGACTCAGATCAGTTTCGTTTCCTCAGAAGAGAGTTTGTGAAGGGGGATGGACTTCCTGGTTCTGCCAGAGGGGTGGGGTTAGAGGGAGGGAGGGAGGAATGCAGGAAGAGAGAGAGGAACTGCATGCAACATCAAGAGGGAGACAAATAGTTTTGTTCCAATGTTAGAGCCCTTAACATGGAACAAATGACATAATGAATCTTAAAATGTGAGTTGTTAGAATATATGAAGGGTAACAGTTTTCTATGAAGTACGTATGTATCATTATTTTAATCACCTTTATAATGCCTTATAAATCGATAAGTCCTGAGGAGGTGTGATATATGGTTATTATACAGTACCACGGCTAAGGGCTGTTCTTAGACAAGACACAACACGGATTGAGAATTATCTAACACTTTCAACAATACAATCACATTTTATTTTATTGGTTTCATACACATATTTATCAGATGTTATTGTGGGTGAAGGGAAATGCTTGTGTTCCTGGTTCCAACAGTGCAGTAATATCTAACAATGCTTGTGTTCCCAGCTCCAACAGTGCAGTAATATCTAACAATGCTTGTGTTCCCAGCTCACAGAGGGCAGAAGTCAATGAAAATATTAGGACAAGCAATGATATATATATATATATATATACATATATACACTGTATACTGTGATGTGATGCATAGACAATTTGGAGTACATCTGTAGTATATCTGAAGAATAGTAGATGTACAGTAGTAGTTATATAGGATGAACCAGGACTAGAATACAGTATATACATATTAAGTGGACAGCAGTAGTTATATAGGATGAACCATGACTGGAATACAGTATATACATATGAAGTGGACAGCAGTAGTTATATAGGATGAACCAGGACTAGAATACAGTATATACATATGAAGTGGGCAGCAGTAGTTATATAGGATGAACCATGACTAGAATACAGTATATACATATGAAGTGGACAGCAGTAGTTATATAGGATGAACCAGGACTGGAATACAGTATATACATATGAAGTGGACAGCAGTAGTTATATAGGATGAACCAGGACTGGAATACAGTATATACATTTGTATTTATTTCACCTTTATTTAACCAGGTAGGCAAGTTGAGAACAAGTTCTCATTTACAATTGCGACCTGGCCAAGATAAAGCAAAGCAGTTCGACAACATACAACAACACAGAGTTACACATGGAGTAAAACAAACATACAGTCAATAATACAGTAAAAACATAAGTCTATATACATTGTGAGCAAATTAGGTGAGATAAGGGAGGTAAAGGCAATAAATAGGCCATGGTGGCAAAGTAAATACAATATAGCAAGTAAAACACTGGAATGGTAGATTTATAATTTGAAGAAAGTTCAAAGTTAAAATATAAATAATATGGTGCAAAGGAGCAAAATAAATAAATAAATAAATACAGTAGGGGAACAAGTAGTATTTTGGGCTAAATTATAGATGGGCTATGTACAGGTGCAGTGATCTGGGAGCTGCTCTGACAGCTGGTGCTTAAAGCTAGTGAGGGAGATATGTGTTTCCAGTTTCAGAGATTTTTGTAGTTCGTTCCAGTCATTGGCAGCAGAGAACTGGAAGGAGAGACGGCCAAAGGAGGAAATGGCTTTGTGGGTAACCAGAGAGATCCCTGACCTTATCTTCTCTCAAGAAGATGTCTGGTAGGCCCATTTACATACCTTTTTTGGACATTTCAAGATAGCAGATGTTTGAGTTGGGTCTATTAACACAGCTGTGAGTTGTTATTTTTTTCATTTTTTCATTTTTGACAAAATGAGCACTCCTGGAAGTGACAGATTTTGACTCATATTGAGTGATAAGACTGAGCTATTTAAAAACACTTTTTCAACATTTCAAGATAGCAGTTAGTTCAGTTTGATCTTATTAAAGACGGCTGTATCATTTTTTTATTCATTTTGACATATTGTTTGGGACCACTTTTTTTGCTCTGTTTGAAGGCTGTCAGCTTCTTCTCAGGAAGAGAATCCCTTAGCCTTTCGACTAATTTTGGGTTAGTTCTCTCAAGAAGAACTAACCCATCTCAACATGACAGAAAGTAAGACAGGAGTCCCTGACCTTATCTTCTCTCAAGAAGATGTCTGGTAGGCCCATTTAAATACCTTTTTTGGACATTTCAAGATAGCAGATGTTTGAGTTGGGTCTATTAACACAGCTGTGAGTTGTTATTTTTTCATTTTTGACAAAATGAGCACTCCTGGAAGTGACAGATTTTGACTCATATTGAGTGATAAGACTGAGCTATTTAATGCCAACACCCAATTGTGTCCCTTATTCCATCATGCAATGCAGACATACCGGTGTATTCCTCATTTCATCATGTAATGCAGACCTACAGGTGTATCACTCATCATGCAACGCAGACATTCAGGTGCTCTCACTCATTCCTTATTTAATGTAATCATGCAGGTGCTATTCCCCAAAACAATGAATAAAGCTTACTAACCTTGTTATTTGCAGCTGAGTTTTTCAATGTTCGTTGAATCTCGTCACCACCTCTGTCGCGTACCAGTTTGCCACCGGCCTGTGAAGAACCCACAGTAAAGGGCCAGGTCTTTGATTTACGGATATTTCATCCGCACGGTTTCCGTGTCTCCTTGGAACGACAGCGGCAGTTTGAGATCCGGCTCGAAGGACCAATTGTTAAAGGAATTTTATATCTTTTATGATAATAATCAATAATCAATTCGCCTTGACTAATGCCCAAAGTTTGTAAGACAATGGGTTCAAATAATTAGGCAAGGACTCAGCTTTCTGCAAAAGGTATCTGTAGCTTTATTCAGAGAACGTTCTGAGGTCAGGATAACAAAACAGTCATTATATAGTTCTTGCTTTCTTACGCACATGCATTTACACACAATCTGTTGGTGACCTGCAACCCCCATAAACTTCTCACACTGTTTATCACCTTCTGGCTCAGCCTGTTCCTTTCCTTCAAGGTTAGGAACTCTCTGAGGTTTTACTCCCTTGACCATCTGCTTCTCTATCTCTCTATACTAATTGCATACACACATTTCTTTCCCTCTCCAGTGGTTCCTGGACTTTCCGGAACTAATCAGACTAATCGATCCCTACATTGATCTTTACTTTGATTATTCATTAACCATGCTGTATGACTAATAATTCATCATGGTTTATTGATTCATTTACATTTAATAGATAATTCTCTTATCAAGCACCCACCACTGCGACCTGTATGCTCTCGTCGGCTGGCCCTCGCTACATATTCGTCGCCAAACCCACTGGCTCCAGGTCATCTATAGGTCTTTGCTAGGCCGCCTTCACTCAGCTCACAGGTCACCATAGCAACACCCACCCATAGCACGCGCTCCAGGAGGTATATCTCACTGGTCATCCCCAAAGCCAACACCTACTTTGGACACATTTCTTTCTAGTTCTCTGCTGCCAATGACTGGAACGAATTGCAAAAATCGCTGAAGTTGGAGACATATATCTCCCTCACTAACTTTAAGCATCAGCTATCTGAGCAGCTTACCGATCGCTGCAGCTGTACACAGCCCATCTGTAAATAGCCCATCCAACTGCCTACCTCATCCCCATGTTTTTATTTACTTTTTTGCTCTTTTGCACACCAGTATTTCTACTTGCACATCATCATCTGCACATCTATCTCTCCAGTGTTAATTTGCTAAATTGTAATTACTTCGCTACTATGGCCTATTTATTGCCTTACCTCCTTACTCCATTTGCACAACTGTATATAGATTTTTCTATTGTGTTATTGACTGTATGCTTGTTTATTCCATGTGTAACTCTGTGTTGTTTGTGTCGCACTGCTTTGCTTTATCTTGGCCAGGTCGCAGTCGTAAATGAGAACTTGTTCTCAACTGGCCTACCTGGTTAAATAAATAAATAAAATCTGAACTTTATTGACAACACCCAAATGGATACTGTCATTAACGCGGTTCTTCAATAATTACACATAATTCTTAATGCTTTAGCAAACATTTTATTAAACAGGACATTCAAAAATATCCTTACAATTATAATCCAAAGTAGTGTGAAATGCACTCCTAAGCAACCTGGAAATGGAGGTTACTCCCCTGAGTTTTCCCCCATTCACATTCAGAATACATTGTGAAAAACTAAAATCTTTGCTCACCATTTTTGCTCCAGGTAGATATAGTACATCCATAACTAGTGGTTTCCTCATTAGCAGGGAGGAGTTTCTGCAATCAAATTGCCCTCGTGCCGCAATTTTAGCAAATACAGAAAGGGGCCTATATTGGAGACCAAAAGTCGTCTGGCACACTGCTTAGAGTTTCAACAACATGAATAACTTATTTCTAGCCTACAATCATTGATGTTACTACGAATGTGAAAACAAGACAAAATATGACTATTCTTGCTCATTTTAAGGCAAATATCAAATAATTGTAACATTCATTACAGAAGTCAATTGTTGTCCAACATCATGGCTCCGCTGTTGGCATCACCTTTTACAGTGGATTACCGCTGTTGTGGGCCTTTAATCATCTGTCTGACTTTGTTGTTCACACAGGAGAGATACTTAACTATCGTGGATCCTCTGGGGAGCCTCAACACCCTCATGATGCTGAAGAGGCAGAGAAGAGTCTCTCCACATCAGAACACCTCAATAAACACCTGCAGACATCCACAGGGAAGAGAACTCACTGCTGCTCTGACTGTGGGAAGAGATTCACCTCCCCATCAGGCATTAAAATTCATCAGAGAATCCACACAGGAGAGAAACCTTATAGCTGTAATCAATGTGGGAAGAGTTTTGGTCAATCTGGCCATCTGGTATCACACCAGAGAACACACACAGGAGAGAAACCTTATAGCTGTGGTCAATGTGGGAAGAGTTTTGGTCAATCTGGCCATCTGGTATCACACCAGAGAATACACACAGGAGAGAAACCTTATAGCTGTGGTCAATGTGGGAAGAGTTTTGGTGGATCTGGAGGGCTGACAGTGCACCAGAGAACACACACAGGAGAGAAACCGTATAGCTGTGATCAATGTGGGAAGAGTTTTGGTCGATCTGGAAATCTGACTGCACACCAGAGAACACACACAGGAGAGAAATCTTATAGCTGTGATCAATGTGGGAAGAGTTTTACTACATTTGCCACTGTGACTCGACACCAGAGAATACACACAGGAGAGAAACCATATAGGTGTGATCAATGTGGGAAGAGTTTTGGTGGATCTGGATGGCTGACAGTGCACCAGAGAACACACACAGGAGAGAAACCATATAGCTGTGGTCAATGTGGGAAGAGTTTTGGTGGGTCTGGAAATCTGACTGCACACCAGAGAACACACCAGAGAACACACACAGGAGAGAAATCTTATAGCTGTGGTCAATGTGGGAAGAGTTTTACTACATTTGGCACTGTGACTCGACACCAGAGAATACACACAGGAGAGAAATCTTATAGCTGTGGTCAATGTGGGAAGAGATACTCTGATAAAAGATCTCTGATCAAACATCAGAAAATACATACATGAAGGAATTGTTTCATGATATCAATGAAATGAAATCTCACAATGTAGAATGTTTTAACATTGTAGAAGGAGTATTTTAATGTCACAATGTAGAACCCTAAACGTTTGTCCCCTGTTCTATTGATTTCAACATGATATGGATATTAACCTCAGGGGGAAAATCCAGGCTCTGAATTGAAAGAGTTACTATTTATGAGATTTAACAAAAAGTGACTAACAAAAGAAAGAGTTGTGTTACACTTACCATGTTGGTGACCCACTTGAATCAAAATGCAACACTTCAAAATGTAGCTAGCTGTTTTCTACAAATTGTCTTCTAACCAGGGATGTACACATTATTCCCAGATTCCATGTGGATTTTGAGCTGTTCGTTTTAACAGGACGTGTAAACTCATCTTCCTCCTTTCGCACAATTGATTGCCAGCAGCATACCACCCTGCATCCCACTGCTTGCTTGCTTCTGAAGCTAAGCAGGGTTGGTCCTGGTCAGTCCCTAGATGGGAGACCATATGCTGCTGGAGGGCCAGTCGGAGGAACTCTTTCCTCTGGTCTAAACAATATCCCAATGCCCCAGGGCAGTGACTGCCCAGTGTAGGGTGCCGTCTTTCGGATGGGACGTTAAACGGGTGTCCTGACTCTCTGAGCTCATTAAAGATCCCATTGCACTTATCGTAAGAGTAGGGGTGTTAACCCCGGTGTCCTGGCTAAATTCCCAATCTGGCCCTCATACCATCACGGCCACCTAATCATCCCCAGCTTACAATTGGCTCGTTCATTCCCCTCATCTCCCCTGTAACTATTCCCCAGGTTGTTGCTGTAAATGAGAATGTGTTCTCAGTCAACTTAACTGGTAAAACAACGGTAAAAAGAAAAAAAAATCCACATGATATCGATGAGTTATGACAAATAAGTGTTGTGTTCCTTTGTTTAGGGACCCCTAAATTTAAATGCATCACTCCAAAATGTAGCTGACTGTCTTCTGCAGGTTGTCCTCTAATCAGTGAGGTGAAATATATCTCCCATTTCCATGTGTTTTTTTAGTTGTGTTAGTTTCAACATCACGTACAACCTGATTTCCCCCCTAATCGATATCAGTGATTTATTGCTACTTGTCAAACCAACAGTGTTTCTGGTGCTTGTACAGTTTTATAAGGTGCTTGTTTTAAATAATACAAGTAATATAATTATTGTGGCAGATGTTTGTGTATATAGCACATGTTATGTTTAGGTTTTCAATTTATCACAAACTGTTTCTGCATATTGGTTATTGATTTGGACACGTTAAAACTGTTTTGACATTGGGGATATCCCATCTAGCAAAATGACGTTGAAAATATGACTATGCAATCAAATATTTACATTTCATGTAACATTTAGTAGTGATAATTATTTATGCAACCAACTGACAATTTTTTTGGTACAATTATATTGACATTGTTGCCCTGCTTTTATAATATCAGGGTTCATTCTCAGATGTGCCAACACAAATGTACTAGAGCATGACATTGGGGACTGGGCCCCGATCCAACAACATGCCTATCTAGTGAACCCTGAATAGAGAGAGAAGCTCCGCAGTGAGGTGGAAAGTTACTACGGATATTGCAGGAGTTTCCTCTTGAAATCAGACATGTCTGTGGTAAGGACAACTTGGTTTCTGATTGTCTCAAGGGTGGGCAGTCAAGAAGATTAGTTTTTTTGCGTTTAGCTAGTGCGTTGCTATAGATCACAATTTATTTTGACTGCACGTTTTTCCGTATTGGAGATGAGTTTTGTTTGGGCTCGTTCCAAGGGGACGAGAGTTCTAGAAGCTAGTGAGTTTTAGGAAGATGAGAGTTCTAGAAGCTAGTGGGGAGAATATATATATTTTTTCTTGTTTTTAATTGTTGACAGCCAGTAGACACCATGTTTATATTGGTGAAGGTGAAGCATTGTAGTTGATTATAATGTGAAATAGAAGTTATTTTCAACTAGTAGAAAAATGTGGAAGGGAAGCGCTACTAAGGTACACAATAGTAAATGTTGGTAGACAGAAGGTGCTCTTTGGTAAAAGGGGTGAGTAGGTCATCAAAAAGAAAGGAGGACCAAGGCACTCTTCATATAATTGATTAAAATGCCTTTATTAGTATGGCAGGTTCAATAGAAACAATGTTTAAAAAAAAATCCAACGCGTTTCGGCTGCATGGCCTTCGTCAGGGAATACAAAGAAATGATACAATGTCCTCTTTTTAACAGCTTTTCCAATTAGCCCTAATTGGAGAGGGAGTGGTTACAAAATTGATTGGACACACCTAGTAAGCAATACTATACACATTAAAAAGTGAAACACTGTGGCTGTGTTATCACAAAAAAGGAAAGATAATACAACTCCAAGCTAGAGGCACTAGAACACCCAGCAAGGTAGTTCCAACCCTAAACATGTCTGGGAGAGAAGTCAAGAACAAGAAAGCAATCTATTCCCTAGTACACTTGAACCCAACAAAACATGAACAACAGTCTAAACATAGCTGAGGGCAATTGAGAAGAAAGACCACTAGATGACAGCAAATGGACCTATCACAACCCTACAGGAATGGACCTATCACAACCCTACAGGAATGGACCTATCACAACCCTACAGGAAGGGTGAGAAATCCATATCTTCATGTAAACCAGGGTATTTAGTGGCTTGTAGATTGTAAATCCATATCTTCATGTAAACCAGGGTATTTAGTGGCTTGTAGTTTGTAAATCCATATCTTCATGTAAACCAGGGTATTTAGTGGCCTGTAGTTTGTAAATCCATATCTTCATGTAAACCAGGGTATTTAGTGGCTTGTAGTTTGTAAATCCATATCTTCATGTAAACCAGGGTATTTAGTGGCTTGTAGTTTGTAAATCCATATCTTCATGTAAACCAGGGTATTTAGTGGCTTGTAGTTTGTAAATCCATATCTTCATGTAAACCAGGGTATTTAGTGGCTTGTAGTTTGTAAATCCATATCTTCATGTAAACCAGGGTATTTAGTGGCTTGTAGTTTGTAAATCCATATCTTCATGTAAACCAGGGTATTTAGTGGCCTGTAGTTTGTAAATCCATATCTTCATGTAAACCAGGGTATTTAGTGGCCTGTAGTTTGTAAATCCATATCTTCATGTAAACCAGGGTATTTAGTGGCCTGTAGTTTGTAAATCCATATCTTCATGTAAACCAGGGTATTTAGTGGCCTGTAGTTTGTAAATCCATATCTTCATGTAAACCAGGGTATTTAGTGGCCTGTAGTTTGTAAATCCATATCTTCATGTAAACCAGGGTATTTAGTGGCCTGTAGTTTGTAAATCCATATCTTCATGTAAACCAGGGTATTTAGTGGCCTGTAGTTTGTAAATCCATATCTTCATGTAAACCAGGGTATTTAGTGGCCTGTAGTTTGTAAATCCATATCTTCATGTAAACCAGGGTATTTAGTGGCCTGTAGTTTGTAAATCCATATCTTCATGTAAACCAGGGTATTTAGTGGCCTGTAGTTTGTAAATCCATATCTTCATGTAAACCAGGGTATTTAGTGGCCTGTAGTTTGTAAATCCATATCTTCATGTAAACCAGGGTATTTAGTGGCCTGTAGTTTGTAAATCCATATCTTCATGTAAACCAGGGTATTTAGTGGCCTGTAGTTTGTAAATCCATATCTTCATGTAAACCAGGGTATTTAGTGGCCTGTAGTTTGTAAATCCATATCTTCATGTAAACCAGGGTATTTAGTGGCCTGTAGTTTGTAAATCCATATCTTCATGTAAACCAGGGTATTTAGTGGCCTGTAGTTTGTAAATCCATATCTTCATGTAAACCAGGGTATTTAGTGGCCTGTAGTTTGTAAATCCATATCTTCATGTAAACCAGGGTATTTAGTGGCCTGTAGTTTGTAAATCCATATCTTCATGTAAACCAGGGTATTTAGTGGCTTGTAGTTTGTAAATCCATATCTTCATGTAAACCAGGGTATTTAGTGGCCTGTAGTTTGTAAATCCATATCTTCATGTAAACCAGGGTATTTAGTGGCCTGTAGTTTGTAAATCCATATCTTCATGTAAACCAGGGTATTTAGTGGCCTGTAGTTTGTAAATCCATATCTTCATGTAAACCAGGGTATTTAGTGGCCTGTAGTTTGTAAATCCATATCTTCATGTAAACCAGGGTATTTAGTGGCCTGTAGTTTGTAAATCCATATCTTCATGTAAACCAGGGTATTTAGTGGCCTGTAGTTTGTAAATCCATATCTTCATGTAAACCAGGGTATTTAGTGGCCTGTAGTTTGTAAATCCATATCTTCATGTAAACCAGGGTATTTAGTGGCCTGTAGTTTGTAAATCCATATCTTCATGTAAACCAGGGTATTTAGTGGCCTGTAGTTTGTAAATCCATATCTTCATGTAAACCAGGGTATTTAGTGGCCTGTAGTTTGTAAATCCATATCTTCATGTAAACCAGGGTATTTAGTGGCCTGTAGTTTGTAAATCCAAAAACTTTCCCTTTGGTTTAACTGTTTAAGACGGTCCCCTTTTCTAATAGAGGCCGGAATGTGATCAATACCCACAAAATACAGTACTGAAGCAGAGAACATTAAAAGAATCATTAAAAATAATTGGGGAATTATCCAAAGTGATACTCTACTACGCCAAGTCTTTCCTGAGCCACCAGTCATAAGCTTTAAAAGATGTCCTACCCTAAATGATAAATTAGTACACAGTTATCTTCCGGGTGACTCTCAAAAAACTTGGCTTGACCACAAACCCAAGGGCTCTTTTAAATGTAACCACTGCAGAAATATTGCACAGAAAAAGTATTTTGTTGATACAGCTTCCAAAATTGAGTATTACGTCAAGCATTTCATTAACTGCAAAACCACTCATGTCATCTATAGATTGGAATGTCCACAGTGCAAGGTGTTCTACATTGGACGGACAAAGAGACGCCTTCAAGACCGCCTAGCGGAACACAAGTATGCCATACGGGTAGGCAATGACGACTACCCCATGGCAAGGCACTATAAGTCCTTACACCAAGGCAACCCTGCCTCCATCTCTTCGCCCCAACCTGGGCTCAAACCAGGGACCCTTGCACACATCAACAACTGACACCCCACGAAGCATCGTTACCCATCGCGCCACAAAAGCCGCGGCCCTTGCAACGCAAGGGGAACAACTACTTCAAGTCTCAGAGCGAGTGACGTCACCGATTGAAATGCTATTAGCGCGCACCACCGCTAACTAACTAGCCATTTCACATCGGTTACACCTACAAGCTGTGGGTATTGATCACATCCCGGCCTCTATTAGAAAAGGGGACCGTCTTAAACAGTTAAACCAAAGGGAAAGTTTTGGGATTAAATATTTATGTCCCCTTAGTGGTTCATCACGTCAGCAAAAGGGAATATGTTCCATTTATGTTTATTTAGTGCAAATTGTCCACTGGTATTGCTGTATGAAAGTGAATTTCCCCCCAGGCATACATACATGTTCTTTGTTATTACCCGAGCCACTGCCTGTTCACCCTGCTATCATTCAGAAGGCGAGATCAGTACAGGTGCATCAAAGCTGAGACCGAAAGACAGAAAAACAGCTTCTATCTCAAGGCCATCAGACTGTTAAATAGCACAGAGAGTCTGCAGCCTACATATAGACTTGACATCATTGGCCACTTTAATAAATGGAACACTAGTCACTTTAATAATGTTTACATATCATTTCTCATCTCATATGTATAAACTGTATCTCAGTCTATGCTGCTCTGACATTGTTTATCCATATATTTATATATTCCATTACGAACCAGCTCTGAGTTCGCAACAAAAGGGAGACAATGTGGAGACAAGGAGTATCAAAAATATATATTTATTAGATAACACAACCAAAATCAACAAGGTGTCTGCATGGAGAGAGTCTCCCTTCATGACTGTGGAAGAGGTCTATTTATCCTGGGACACACCCGGGCCCAGGTGCTTCCCATTTAGCTGACGACCCTCCCAGCTCCGCCCACCGGCATCCTAATAAGGAACCAAGAGCAGAGAGAATACGGCAGACAGAGGGAGGGGCGTTAAATATATTACTCTATTGTTATCATATAGAAACATCACTTGTTAGATATTACTGCACTGTGGGAACTAGAAGGACAAGCATTTCACTACACCTGCAATAACATCTGCTGAACACCTGTATGTGACCAACAACATTTGATTTGTTATGAAGGTAATTTGTGTCAAATGTACTTTTCCCCTCATTCACCCCATCTCTTTACATTGCTGATGCATATTCAGTGGCCTGACTGTGTCAAAGGCTCATCCTGGTAGATCTGAACCTAATGCAGCTTGGAGAGATCAGATGACAGAAGTCACATGTTGGTGCCAGGTGTAACTGAGGCCATAGATGCTCCATATCCATTACTTTGAGTGTTTTATATAATATGACTAAATGTGTTTCTGTGTTACAGGGGCAGTCAAGAAATGGAACAGCAAGGCCACAGAACATGACATAAGCAGAGCTGTGGGAGACCACCTCAAGCCCCTGGTAGAGCCGGGGATGGTGTTTACCACTCCACCACGCCTTCAGCAGGCTGGAAAAGTGGGATTGATCTGGTTGATCCATTTGTTTGTTTCGGTTTGAAGTAGTTGAATCCTTTGACATATTGTTGAATTAAACATTTATCTTCAACAAATGCACTGGGTTGGTTGAAAAGTGATACAAAACTTACATACCAGCACTATTTTGACATAGTGGGAGATGTACTGACTTTATACTGTTTTTCATACTAAGATGGATAAAGATGTGTTGCTTTTGCACATATTTGTTCATTGGTTTAGCAAGAGTCTGTTGATAGATCAGTCATTGGGTTCATTTGTTTTGCAATATGTTCAAATCAAATCAAGCTTTATTTATACAGCACATGTCAGACATGGATGCAACACAATGGCTTCACAGGAAAAAACTATGAAAATAAACAGAAATATTTAGTAAACAAACATAAGAGGATAAAAAACAGAAGATTAACAACTGAAAGACTAATAAACCCTAAAGAAATGTCATTGATTAAAATATTAATTGGATGCAATATCCAACCCAAAATATAACTTGTTTTTTAGAAGGGGCTCTGAAAGACACTATGGGTGTGTCCACTGGAAGTTGACTAGTAACAACAACTGGGACATAAAAGACACCCACCATGAGACCCACTAAATCTGCCCAAGAAGAGGAAAACAAAAGAAAAACCCACACCAAACTTAAAGACAGGAAGTAAACCAAAAAGGTGGAGCAACTAAAGGTGTTGACTCTCCACATGTATCAAGACAACTGGAGCACTGGGCCAGACACTCTTAAATAGAACCTGGACCAGCTCAGGTGAAACACCTTCCCACTAACGAGATGGACAAGCCAGCACAGGTGTAACACATACTGACTAACGAGGTGACACCAATCAGTGCGCCCAACGAGCTAGACGTACTAACGAGCTAGACGTGCTAACGAGCGAGACGTGCTAACGAGCTAGACGTGCTAACGAGCTAGACGTACTAACGAGCTAGACGTGCTAACGAGCTAGACGTAAAGTCCAACCTCAAAACATAAATGGAAAAACCAAAGCCTGTAACACCTTAAGACAACAAATATATCCTATATTTTTGTTGGAAAAGTTTGCTCACCACCAACAGAAAACAACTTCCATTTCATATTAAAATCAACTACAATGCTTCACCTTCACCAATATAAACATGGTGTCTACTGGCTGTCAACAATTAAAAAGAAGAAAAAAAACACGTATTTCTAAATAATAATATACAATAGTATCTTTTGTCCTTTTTCTTTCCATAGAATCCTTCCTAAAACTCACTAGCTTCTAGAACTCTCGTCTTCCTAAAACTCACTAGTTTCTAGAACTCTCGTCTTCCTAAAACTCACTAGCTTCTAGAACTCTTGTCTTCCTAAAACTCACTAGCTTCTAGAACTCTTGTCTTCCTAAAACTCACTAGCTTCTAGAACTCTCATCTTCCTAAAACTCACTAGCTTCTAGAACTCTCGTCCCCTTGGAACGAGCCCAAACAAAACTCATCTCCAATACGGAAAAACATGCAGTCATAATAAATTGTGATCCATGGCAATGCACTGGCTAAACACAAAACACTCAACTTTTTAACTGCCCACCCTTGAGACAATCAGCAACCAAGTTGTCCTCACCACTGACATGTCTGATTTCAAGAGGAAACTCCTGCATTATCCATAGTAACTTTCCACCTCACTGCAGAGCTTCTCTCTCTTTTCAGGGTTCACTAGATAGGCATGTTGTTGGATCGGGGCCCAGTCCCCAATGTCATGCTCCAGTACATTTGGGTTGGCACATCTGAGAATGAACCCAGATATTCTAAAAACAGGGCAACAATGTCAATATAATTGTACCAAAAAATGGTCAGCTGGTTGCATAAATAATTATGATTACTAAATGTTACATAAATTGTAAATTTCAAAACCAAATGTACACCCCTTTGTTAATATGTATTGGCAATAATTCCCTTAATGGTGAGGCATGGAATAATAAAACGTGTTTTGACAAGTAGCAATAAATCACTGATATCCTTTAGGGGGGAAATCAGGTTGTACGTGCTGTTGAAACTAACACAACTAAAAAAACACATGGAAATGGGAGATATATTTTACCTCATTAGAGGACAACCTGCAGAAGACAGTCAGCTACATTTTGGAGTGATACATTTAAATTTAGGGGTCACTAAACAAAGGAACACAACACTTATTTGTCATCACTCATCGATATCATGCTAAAATCATTTGTGCAAGAGGAGGGAGATGAGGTTGCACATCCTGTTAAAACTAACAGCTCAAAAACCACACGGAATCTGGGAATAATGTGTACATCCCTGGTCAGAGGACAATTTGTAGAAAACAGCTAGCTACATTTTGAAGTGTTGCATTTTGATTCAAGTGGGTCACCAACATGGTAAGTGTAACACAGCTCTTTTTTTGTTAGTCACTTTTTATTAAATCTCATAAATAGTAACTCTTCCATTACAGAGCCTGGATTTTCCCCCTGAGGCTAATATCCATATCATGCTGAAATCAATAGAACAGGGAACAAACGTTTAGGGTTCTACATTGTGACATCATTAAAATACTCCTACTACAATGTTAAAACATTCTACATTGTGACATTATATCATTGATATCATGAAACAACTCATTCATGTATTTTCTGATGTTTGATCAGATGTCTTTTACCGGAGAATCTCTTGTCACACTGATCACAGCTATAAGGTTTCTCTCCTGTGTGTGTTCTCTGGTGTCGAGTCAGACAGCCAGATGTAGTAAAACTCTTCCCACATTGACCACAGCTATAAGGTTTATCTCCTGCGTGTCTTCTCTGGTGTCGAGTCAGAGAGCAGGATGCAGCAAAACTCTTCCCACATTGATCACAGCTGAAAGGTTTCTCTCCTGTGTGTATTCTCTGGTGTAGAGTCAGAGAGAAAGATGAAGTAAAACTCTTCCCACATTGAGTACAGCTAAAAGGTTTCTCTCCTGTGTGGGTTCTCTGATGAATTTTAATGCCTGACGAAGAGGTGAATCTCTTCCCACAGTCAGAGCAGCAGTGAGATCTCTTCCCTGTGGATCTCTGCAGGTGTTTCTTGAGGTGTTTTGATCTGGAGAGACAGCCAGATGTTGTAAAACTCTTCCCACATTGACCACAGCTATAAGGTTTCTCTCCTGTGTGTCTTCTCTGGTGTCGAGTCAGAGAGCCAGATGTAGTAAAACTCTTCCCACATTGATCACAACTATAAGGTTTCTCTCCTGTGTGTGTTCTTTGGTGTAGAGTAAGATAGCCAGATGTAGTAAAACTCTTCCCACATTGACCACAGCTATAAGGTTTCTCTCCTGTGTGTCTTCTCTGGTGTCGAGTCAGAGAGCCAAATGTAGTAAAACTCTTCCCACATTGACCACAACTATAAGGTTTATCTCCTGTGTGTGTTCTCTGGTGTAGAGTCAGAGAGCCAGATGCAGCAAAACTCTTCCCACATTGATCACAGCTATATTGTTTCTCTTCTGTGTGTGTTCTCTGGTGTAATATCAGGCTGTCTGGCCAAGTAAAACTCTTCCCACATTGATTACAGCTATAAGGTTTCTCTCCTGTGTGTACTCGCTGGTGTCTAGTCAGATGGCAAGATGAAATAAAACTTTTCACACATTGATTACAACTAAAAGATTTCTCTCCTGTGTGTATCCTCTGGTGTGATAACAGGTTGCTTGACTGAGTAAAACTCTTCCCACATTCAGTACAGCTGTACGGTTTCTCTCCTGTGTGTATTCTCTGGTGTAGAGTCAGAGAGAAAGATGTAGTAAAACTCTTCCCACATTGATCACAGCTGTAAGGTTTCTCTCCAGTGTGAATTCTCAGGTGTACTTTTAGTGCTTTTAATCTTAAGTAACTCTTCCCACAATCAAAACAGTGGTGAGATTTCGCTCCTGTGTGTGTTCGCTGGTGTATTTTAAGTTCTGATGAAGATTTGCAATGTTTTCCACAGTCAGAGCAGCAGATAGATTTCTTCCCTGTGGGTCTCTGCTGGTGTTTCTTGAGGTGATAGAATCTGGACAGGCTCTTCTCTGACTCGTTAGCATCATGATGTTGAGGCTCCCCAGAGGATCCATGATAGTCACGTCTCTCTCCTGTGTGAACAAGTCAGACAGATAGTTAAAGGCTCACAACAGCAGAAATCCACTGAAAAAGGTGATGCCAACAGCGTAGCCATGATACTGTACAACAATTGACGTCTGTAATGAATGTTAAAATTACTTGACAATTGTCTTAAGACAGTCAAGTGAGCAACAATAGTCATATTTAGTCTTGTTTTCACATTAGTAGTAACTAGAAATAAGTAAAAGGTGTTGAACTCCTAAGCAGTGTGCCAGGCGACTTTTGTTCTCAAATATAGGCACCTTTCTGTGTTTCCTAATATTGCGACAAGGGCGATGCGCACACAATTTGATTGCAGAAACACCTCCCTGCTAATGCAGAAACTGCTAGTTATGTATGTAGTATATCTGCCTGGAGCAAAAATGGTGAGCAAGTGGCCTAAGCTGTGCCATTAGAGATTCTGGGTTCGAGTCCAAGCTCTGAGGCCCATGGGCTAGGTGGCACCAAATCGTCCCACCTACGTAACAGCCAGTTGAATCCTGTGGCGCGATTTTCAAATACCTTAGAAATGCTATTACTTCAATTTCTCAAACATATGACTATTTTACAGCATTTTAAAGACAAGACTCTCGTTAATCTAACCACACTGTCCGATTTCAAAAAGTCTTTACAACGAAAGCAAAACATTAGATTATGTCAGCAGAGTACCCAGCCAGAAATAATCAGACACCCATTTTTCAAGCTAGCATATAATGTCACAAAAACCCAGAAGACAGCTAAATGCAGCACTAACCTTTGATGATCTTCATCAGATGACACACCTAGGACATTATGTTATACAATACATGCATGTTTTGTTCAATCAAGTTCATATATATATCAAAAAACAGCTTTTTACATTAGCATGTGACGTTCAGAACTAGCATACCCCCCGCAAACTTCCGGGGAATTTACTAACAATTTACTAAATTACTCACGATAAACGTTTACAAAAAGCATAACAATTATTTTAAGAATTATAGATACAGAACTCCTCTATGCACTCGATATGTCCGATTTGAAAATAGCTTTTTGGTGAAAGCACATTTTGCAATATTCTAAGTACATAGCCCAGCCATCACGGGCTAGCTATTTAGACACCCGGCAAGTTTAGCCTTCACCAAAATCAGATTTACTATAAGAAAAATGTTATTACCTTTCCTGTTCTTCATCAGAATGCACTCCCAGGACTTCTACTTCAATAACAAATATAGGTTTGGTCCCAAATAATCCATCGTTATATCCAAACAGCGGCGTTTTGTTCGTGCGTTCTAGACACTATCCGAAATGGTAAATACGGGTCGTGCGCATGGCGCATTTCGTGACAAAAAAATTCTAAATATTTCATTACCGTACTTCGAAGCATGTCAACCGCTGTTTAAAATAAATTTTTATGCAATTTATCTCGTAAAAAAGCGATAATATTCCGACCGGGAATCTACGTTTCGGTAAATAGAGGGAAAAACAGAAAGACGGGGAGGCCAGTGCACGAGCCTAAGCCCTTTGTCCTCTGATAGACCACTTAGCAAAAGCGCTCGTGTGTTTCAGCCAGGGCTTTGAATTACGTCATTCAGGTTTTTCCCGGGCTCTGAGAGCCCATTGGAGCCGTGGGAAGTGTCACGTTACCGCAGAGTTGTTTTGGGAAGAGATGTCAAAGAAAGCCAATAAATGGTCAGACAGGCCACTTCCTGTAAAGGAATCTCACAGGTTTTGGCCTGCCATATGAGTTCTGTTATACTCACAGACACCATTCAAACAGTTTTAGAAACTTTAGGGTGTTTTATATCCATATATAATAAGTATATGCATATTCTAGTTACTGGGTAGGATTAGTAACCAGATTAAATCGGGTAAGTTTTTTATCCGGCCGTTTAAATACTGCCCCCCAGCCCTAACAGGTTAAATCCACACCTCGCTGGAAGCCCCGCATTCCACAGGTGATGAGCGTGAGACTTGGATATATTCCTTAAATGATTTAATCCTTAAATGTAATACCTCACTTCACCGACCCAGGAAGTGGAGGAGCCAAACAGGTGTTGTAACTCGTTCATAACTGGCAAGCAGATCGGTAGAAATGGTAAGATAAATTGGCACTTCAAACGGAAATGGAAAAAGTTTGCCTATTTTACCGGAAACTCCAGGAGCATTACGTCAGAATTAACGAAGGCCAGCAGCAGGTGGGGAATTGGTTATTTTCTTCTGGTTATATTGACCTCTGGCTTCCTCAAGTCATTTGTGTGTGTTAATTATTTAATCAAACGCTTGAAGCATCAGTTCAATTCAAGTTCTGCACATACAGTTGATTTTATTAAACACATGGGGTGTGTCTATATGAACAAATACACGTCATAACATTTCAACCAATCAATTGGTAGAAAGAAAATAAATTTTTTTTTTTAAATCTGCCCTAGAACATACAACATACATGCATTCAGACCCCTTCCCTTTTTACACATTTTTATTATGAAATAGATTTTTTTTTCAATTATCAATTTTCAGACAATACCTCATAAAGACATCACAATACCCCATAAAAGTGAGAAAAAAAGTTTAGAAATGCTTGTATATATATATATATATATATATATATATATATATATATATATATATATATATATATATATATATATATATATCTCTAGGTCATGCCAGTAGGCTACAGTAGGTTGTATCTCTCTAGGTCATGCCAGTAGGTTACAGTAGGTTGTAACTCTCTAGGTCATGCCAGTAGGTTACAGTAGGTTGTAACTCCCTAGGTCATGCCAGTAGGTTGTATCTCTCTAGGTCATGCCAGTAGGTTACAGTAGGTTGTATCTCTCTAGGTCATGCCAGTAGGTTACAGTAGGTTGAATCTCTCTAGGTCATGCCAGTAGGTTACAGTAGGTTGTAACTCTCTAGGTCATGCCAGTAGGTTACAGTAGGTTGTATCTCTCTAGATCATGCCAGTAGGTTACAGTAGGTTGTAACTCTCTAGGTCATGCCAGTAGGTTACAGTAGGTTGTAACTCTCTAGGTCATGCCAGTAGGTTACAGTAGGTTGTATCTCTCTAGGTCATGCCAGTAGGTTACAGTAGGTTGTATCTCTCTAGATCATGCCAGTAGGTTACAGTAGGTTGTAACTCTCTAGGTCATGCCAGTAGGTTACAGTAGGTTGTATCTCTCTAGGTCATGCCAGTAGGTTACAGTAGGTTGTAACTCTCTAGGTCATGCCAGTAGGTTACAGTAGGTTGTATCTCTCTAGGTCATGCCAGTAGGCTACAGTAGGTTGTAACTCTCTAGGTCATTCCAGTAGGTTACAGTAGGTTGTAACTCTCTAGGTCATGCCAGTAGGTTACAGTAGGTTGTAACTCTCTAGGTCATGCCAGTAGGTTACAGTAGGTTGTAACACTCTAGGTCATGCCAGTAGGTTACAGTAGGTTGTATCTCTCTAGGTCATGCCAGTAGGTTACAGTAGGTTGTATCTCTCTAGGTCATGGCAGTAGGCTACAGTAGGTTGTATCTCTCTAGGTCATGGCAGTAGGTTACAGTAGGTTGTAACTCTCTAGGTCATGCCAGGAGGCTACAGTAGGTTGTATCTCTCTAGGTCATGCCAGTAGGTAGTATCTCTCTAGGTCATGCCAGTAGGTTACAGTAGGTTGTATCTCTCTAGGTCATGCCAGTAGGTTACAGTAGGTTGTATCTCTCTAGGTCATGCCAGTAGGCTACAGTAGGTTGTATCTCTCTAGGTCATGCCAGTAGGTTGTATCTCTCTAGGTCATGCCAGTAGGTTACAGTAGGTTGTATCCAAGTGGAAACAATTATCAACCCAATGTGGAAAGTGTTGAATTTGGTCAACAACAAAATGAATGGCTTATTTGCTACGTGAGGTTTACTTGCTCTAACAGAAGTTTCGTAGTGATTAAGTTGTTACGTGGACACGTGACATACCGACAACTTTGATAAAAACACTATAGGAGTTGTCTTCAGATCGCTATGCATATTCATGCTAGTAGCTTAGCATCTCTCTCCATTGAATACAGGCGGTTGACGACAACAACCCTCATAGAATATAAACAATAGATTACAATAATAAGATGTATCCACCAATCCAAAGACAGGATAGGCGGGAGATAGACAACCCACAGTGCAGCTTTGTGGACAACGACTCCCCTTGTCAGGACGGAGAGACATCTTGTCAGTATATCCATAATCTTTGGTGTAGCCAACCCAACTCTCACATGGCTCTATTGGGGGTCACGGTGTGTAGTAAAACATCACTACATTAAAATCACTACATGCCGTGGCCCCCCAGTCTGCGGTCAGTAGATAGACCCTCCTCAAATATATATGTTAAGTCACTTTTTGGAAACGGAACGGAGAAAACAAGGGGTAGCTTGTCTCTACGTCGTCTGATTCTAGACATATCAGTCATCATCCCAGATCCCTCCGTTGAAGAGGTATTGACGAGCCAACTCCGAATATCCAAAGTTAAAAACGAATTGAAGGTGGTACTTACTGGTGTTAATCAGATCTCCTATCTCCTCTTCTTCATCTTCATCTTTCAATGTGACAGTAATCTCTCCTTCCTTCTTCACTCCAAAAACAGCATCATCCTCTTCTTCCTCTTGTTTAACTGAAACGTCTTTCTCTTCATCTTTCACTGTAACAGCCTCACCCTCTACTTCTTGTTTTACTGTAACATCCTCCTCTTCCTTCTCCTCTTTCACGACAATGTTCAGCCCCAGAGCTTCTTTCTCCGTCCAGCAGACGTCCTCTTCTTTAACAGGAGGGGAGTAGTTTAGGGAGCTCATGGTCGGGGATGTTAGATAGCTAGCTATCATTAGCGACTAGGCTAATGCTAACTTAACCAGCCAGCTACTATAGCTGACTAATACACAATAACGTAATATTAAATTAAATAGGTTAACAAGTAGATACGACAGAAGTGTGTCTAAAACACAGTAGCTAATATAGACCGAAAGCGTATAAATAGGTTGAATATTTCGGCTATGTTGTCTAGCAAGCTACCGAGGTGGTTGACGAGCTGTTTATGAAGAACCGTCCACTAGATTATACGTCACGCTGCAGCATCGCCTGAAAGACGCACATCGCCGTCTGCTGACTGGAGGGAAACGCAGTTGAGGATCAGATTTTATTTTCAGACAAAGATTATTTTACATGGATTTAAATAAATAATACTATTATATTGAGACATACAAATACCTGAATGTGCTGATTGATTAGTGCGAATAAAAAATGTTTACCACAGCATATTTATGGAACCGTCTTAAAACTGCAACGCAAACAATTGCCTGTAAATGAAAAATATCAATTCCTTCTCAACTACGTTGCATAGAGATCAAAATAAATTTGACACTGTAAAGAGACCTCTTCTCTCCAATACAATTAGTCACTTTTTTTTTTACTTCTATAAAATCTACAAAATGTAAAATAAATCACTTAAAATAAAAAATACTTAAAAAAAACATCAATATCTTCCACCCCATAAGACTTTCATGAATACAACCAACTGTTATTGGTTCAGGGACGTCATGCCTTCAATCAACTGCAATTATGTTTGGACTTTTGGACATAACAAATGAAGTCAAATTGAAAACAGTATTGGTATTGTTGAATTAGGTTTTTAGAATAGCAAGCTAGGACTGATGGTTTGGTTATCTAAACTAGCAAGTATGTTTGTTTGGTTACCAAGGCAACTATTGTAGCTATCTAGTAAACTTGCTAGCTACTTCAGTGGATGTTGAACTCATTTCTACCGGCAAATGAACACATTTCTACCAGCAAATGTGTTAAATTATAGCCATGGTATAAAAGGGATAATCAACTCAGGGCTTTATGGTTCTCTGGAAAATAATGCAAATCCATGGAAGGTCAGTTCCACAGTGTTCATTATTTACCATAGAACACATAGTCCCTCGTTGATTATCCCTGACATAACTTTATGAGCTGGATTTGCCTTTCTTTGCAACAGTGGAAGCTGCTGAGGAGACGACAGCTCATAATAATGGTTGGAATGGAGTCAATGGAGTGGTATCAACCCATCAAAGATGTGGTTTCCATGTGTTTGATACCACTCAATTGACTTCATTCCAGAAATTATTATGAGCTGTCCTCCCCTCAGAAGCCTCCACTGCTTTGCAATTAGTTTGTTCGTTTTCAGTTGTTAGCATTTAGCTAACAGCGTCTATGTGAATTTGCTAACAGTTTGTGCTAATTTGTTAGGATTCTGGAAATAGATGCCCATAGGCTTTTCTTGTGTTTTTAGCATCCCCTCATGTGCTATGCTGGTAGTACTTCAAATCCTGGTATGAGAGAAGGACGGTATGACAATATGAAAATCTGGATACAGCCCAAGCCTAATCACCACACCTACCACAACTACCACACCTATGTACCACAACTACCACCCCTATCTACCACAACTACCACACCTACATACCACAACTACCACCCCTATCTACCACAACTACCACACCTACCTATCACAACTACCACAACTACCACACCTACCTATCACAACTACTACACCAACCTACCTACCACAACTACCACATCTACCATCACCACACCTACCACACCGACCTACCACAACTACCACACCTACCATCACCACACCTACCACACCCACCACAACTACAAAACCAACCATCACCAAACCTACCTACCACAACTACCACACCTACATACCACAACTACCACCCCTATCTACCACAACTACCACACCTACCTACCACAACTACCACACCTACCACACCGACCTACCACAACTACCATCAACACATCGACCAAACCTACCATCACCAAACCTACCTACCACAACTACCACACCTACATACCACAACTACCACCCCTATCTACCACAACTACCACACCTACCTACCACAACTACCACACCTACCACACCGACCTACCACAACTACCATCAACACATCGACCAATCCTACCATCACCAAACCTACAAACCACAACTACCACACCTACCATCACCATGTTCCTACTGTATATTTCATTACCACACCTACCAAACTTACCTACCACAACTACCATCAACACATCGACCAAACCTACCATCATTAAGTCAAACAACATCTAAATTAGCAATTAGCTACTGTAGGTCTATACTGCTCCTACATGGTGTAACAATACATCATGTAGATGTATATAATGAACAGACTAGGTCTATACTGCTCCTACATGGACTAACAATACATCATGTAGATGTATATAATGAACAGACTAGGTCTATACTGCTCCTACATGGTGTAACAATACATCATGTAGATGTATATAATGAACAGACTAGGTCTATACTGCTCCTACATGGTGTAACAATACATCATGTAGATGTATATAATGAACAGACTAGGTCTATACTGCTCCTACATGGTGTAACAATACATCATGTAGATGTATATAATGAACAGACTAGGTCTATACTGCTCCTACATGGTGTAACAATACATCATGTAGATGTATATAATGAACAGACTAGGTCTATACTGCTCCTACGTGGTGTAACAATACATCATGTAGATGTATATAATGAACAGACTAGGTCTATACTGCTCCTACATGGTGTAACAATACATCATGTAGATGTATATAATGAACAGACTAGGTCTATACTGCTCCTACATGGTGTAACAATACATCATATAGATGTATATAATGAACAGACTAGGTCTATACTGCTCCTACATGGTGTAACAATACATCATGTAGATGTATATAATGAACAGACTAGGTCTATACTGCTCCTACATGGTGTAACAATACATCATGTAGATGTATATAATGAACAGACTAGGTCTATACTGCTCCTACATGGTGTAACAATACATCATATAGATGTATATAATGAACAGACTAGGTCTATACTGCTCCTACATGGTGTAACAATACATCATGTAGATGTATATAATGAACAGACTAGGTCTATACTGCTGCTACATGGTGTAACAATACATCATCATGTAGATGTATATAATGAACAGACTAGGTCTATACTGCTCCTACATGGTGTAACAATACATCATGTAGATGTATATAATGAACAGACTAGGTCTATACTGCTGCTACATGGTGTAACAATACATCATGTAGATGTATATAATGAACAGACTAGGTCTATACTGCTCCTACACGGTGTAACAATACATCATGTAGATGTATATAATGAACAGAATAGGTCTATACTGCTCCTACATGGTGTAACAATACATCATGTAGATGTATATAATGAACAGACTTGGTCTATACTGCTCCTACATGGTGTAACAATACATCATGTAGATGTATATAATGAACAGACTAGGTCTATACTGCTGCTACATGGTGTAACAATACATCATGTAGATGTATATAATGAACAGACTAGGTCTATACTGCTCCTACACGGTGTAACAATACATCATGTAGATGTATATAATGAACAGACTAGGTCTATACTGCTCCTACATGGTGTAACAAATGTTTGGGGTCACTTAGAAATGTCCTTGTTTTTTAAAGAAAGTCACATTTTTTGTCCATTAAAATAACACCAAATTCATCCAAAATACAGTGTAGACATTGTTAATGTTGTAAATGACTATTGTAGCTGAAAACGACAAATGTTTTATGGAATATCTACATAGGCGTACAGAGGTCCATTATCAGCAACCATCACTCCTGTGTTCCAATGCCACGTTGTGTTAGCTAATCCAAGTTTATCATTTTAAAAGGCTAATTGATCATTAGAAAACCCTTTTGCAATGATGTTAGCACAGCTGAAAACTGTTGTGCTGATTTAACAAAGCTTTTGTAAACAGTGTTGTTGCATAACAATCAGGCAGTAGAACAACAATAATCATCACCCTCTTGACCAATCTACCCTCCCCTTAACATTGGGTTGATTCAGACCCTGCCAGTGTACCAGGTGGACATTGGGTTGATTCAGACCCTGTCAGTGTACCAGGTGGACATTGGGTTGATTCAGACCCTGTCAGTGTACCAGGTGGACATTGGGTTGATTCAGACCCTGTCAGTGTACCAGGTGGACATTGGGTTGATTCAGACCCTGTCAGTGTACCAGGTGGACATTGGGTTGATTCAGACCCTGTCAGTGTACCAGGTGGACATTGGGTTGATTCAGACCCTGCCAGTGTACCAGGTGGACATTGGGTTGATTCAGACCCTGTCAGTGTACCAGGTGGACATTGGGTTGATTCAGACCCTGTCAGTGTACCAGGTGGACATTGGGTTGATTCAGACCCTGTCAGTGTACCAGGTGGACATTGGGTTGATTCAGACCCTGCCAGTGTACCAGGTGGACATTGGGTTGATTCAGACCCTGTCAGTGTACCAGGTGGACATTGGGTTGATTCAGACCCTGTCAGTGTACCAGGTGGACATTGGGTTTGATTCAGACCCTGTCAGTGTACCAGGTGGACATTGGGTTTAATTCAGACCCTGCCAGTGTACCAGGTGGACATTGGGTTGATTCAGACCCTGCCAGTGTACCAGGTGGACATTGGGTTGATTCAGACCCTGTCAGTGTACCAGGTGGACATTGGGTTGATTCAGACCCTGGCAGTGTACCAGGTGGACATTGGGTTGATTCAGACCCTGTCAGTGTACCAGGTGGACATTGGGTTTGATTCAGACCCTGCCAGTGTACCAGGTGGACATTGGGTTTGATTCAGACCCTGTCAGTGTACCAGGTGGACATTGGGTTTGATTCAGACCCTGCCAGTGTACCAGGTGGACATTGGGTTTGATTCAGACCCTGCCAGTGTACCAGGTGGACATTGGGTTTGATTCAGACCCTGTCAGTGTACCAGGTGGACATTGGGTTGATTCAGACCCTGCCAGTGTACCAGGTGGACATTGGGTTTGATTCAGACCCTGTCAGTGTACCAGGTGGACATTGGGTTGATTCAGACCCTGCCAGTGTACCAGGTGGACATTGGATTTGATTCAGGCCCTGCCAGTGTACCAGGTGGACATTGGGTTTGATTCAGACCCTGTCAGTGTACCAGGTGGACATTGGGTTGATTCAGACCCTGCCAGTGTACCAGGTGGACATTGGGTTTGATTCAGACCCTGCCAGTGTACCAGGTGGACATTGGTTTGATTCAGACCCTGTCAGTGTACCAGGTGGACATTGGGTTGATTCAGACCCTGTCAGTGTACCAGGTGGACATTGGGTTTGATTCAGACCCTGTCAGTGTACCAGGTGGACATTGGGTTTGATTCAGACCCTGTCAGTGTACCAGGTGGGCATTGGGTTTGATTCAGACCCTGTCAGTGTACCAGGTGGACATTGGGTTTGATTCAGACCCTGCCAGCATGGCCAGAAATGTATTCCAAGGTCAGTAACTTATAACCACAGAACCACCCCAGACCTTTCATGCATGACTAAAAACACCTAAGTATTAGATTTACTGCCATGGTCTAGTATGTCACTGCATTAGACACCATTCACAATGCTGGCTGAGGTACTAGTAAAACATGACATATTATTTCCTAACCATTCACAATGCTGGCTGATGTACGAGTAAAACATGACATATTATTTCCTAACCATTCACAATGCTGGCTGAGGTACAAGTAAAACATGACGTATTATTTCCTAACCATTCACAATGCTGGCTGAGGTACGAGTAAAACATGACATATTATTTCCTAACCATTCACAATGCTGGCTGAGGTACGAGTAAAACATGACATATTATTTCCTAACCATTCACAATGCTGGCTGAGGTACGAGTAAAACATGAAATATTATTTCCTAATTGTAAAAAATGTCAAGGCTTTAGTTCAGTGGGCTTTTCCATTGTTGAGGAAAGCAGGGGAAGTGTTGTGATTAACAGAACTGCCTACGGTGTGGGGGAAGGGACGCTGCTCACTGATTGGCTGTAGTGAAAAGGGTCCCTCCAAAAATCTATCACTATTCCAACTCAAATTCTCCCCCAAATCTACCACTAATAGGCCAAGCCTCCACAGACCCTGTCTTGTATTGACAAACAGAACAAATCATTTGACATTCAAATATGTCATTTTAAATGGCTCAATTCAATCCAGCTGGGTCTTTTTAACACAGACAGTTGTTCCTGCTGTAGATGTTATGCCTTTGTACAGATCTAAGATCAGTTCTCCTCCACAATGCATATTCAGTACCGGTCAATTGTTTGGACACACCTCCAAATTCAATGTTTTTTCTTTATTTTAACTATTGTCTACATTGTAGAATAATAGTGGAGACATCAAAACTATGAAATAACTCATATGGAATCATGTAGTAACCAACAAAAGTGTTAAACAAATCAAAATATATTCTATATTTTATATTCTCCAAGTTTATCATTTTAAAAGGCTAATTGATCATTAGAAAACACTTTTGCAATTATGTTAGCACAGCTGAAAACTGTTGTTCTGATTAAAGAAGCAATACAACTGTCCTTCTTTAAACTAGTTGAGTATCTGGAGCATCAGCATTTGTGGGTTCGATTACAGGCTCAAAATGGCCAGAAACAAATAACTTTCTTCTGAAAATCATTAGTCTATTCTTTTTTCTGAGAAATGAAGGCTATTCCATGTGAGAAATTGCCAAGAAACTGAAGATCTCGTACAATGCTGTGTACTACTCCCTACACAGAACAGCGCAAACTGGCCTAACCAGAATGGAAGGAGGCCCCAGTGCACAACTGAGCAAGAGGACAAGTACATTAGTGTCTAATTTGAGAAACAGACGCCTCAGAAGTTTTCAACTAGGTGCTTTATCAAATAGTACCCGCAAAACACCAGTCTAAACGTCAACAGTGAAGAGGCGACTCCGGGATGTTGGCTTTCTAGGCAGAGTTGCAAAGAAAAATCCATATCTCAGACCGTTTAAAAAAAGGAAAGATTAAGATGGGCAAACTAACACAGACATTGGGCAGAGGAAGATTGGAAAAAAGTGTTATATACAGACGAATCTAAGTTTGATGTGTTCGGATCACAAACAACAACATTCGTGAGTTCCAGAAAAAATGAAAAGATGCTGGAGGAGTGCTTGACTCCTTCTGTCAAGCATGGTGGAGGCAATGTGATGGTCTGGGGTGCTTTGGTGGTGGTAAAGTGGGAGATTTGTACAGGGTAAAAGGGATCTTGAAGAAGGAAGGCTATCACTCCATTTTGCAAAGCCGTGCCATACCCTGTGGACGGCACTTAATTGGAGCCAACTTCCTCCTACACCAGGACAATGACCCAAAGCACAGCTCCATTTAGGGAAGAAGCATTCAGCTGGTATTCTGTCTATAATGGAGTGGTCAGCACAGTCACCGGATCTCAACCCTATTGAGCTGTTGTGGGGGCAGCTTGACCGTATGATACGTAAGAAGTGCCCATCAATCCAATCCAATTTGTGGGAGGTGCTTCAGGAAACATGGGGTGAAATCTCTTTAGATTACCTCAACAAATTGACAACTAGAATGCCAAAGATCTGCAAGGCTGTAATTGCTGCAAATGGAGGATTCAAAGTTTGAAGGACACAATTATTATTCCAATTAAAAATCATTATTTAAAACCTTGTCAAAGACTTGACTATATTTCCTATTCATTATGCAACTCATTTCATGAATGTTTTCATGGAAAACAAGGACATTTGTAATTGACCCCAAACTTTTGAACGGCAATGTAGGTTCAACAGGTTTGAGCACCGAGGCGCTGGAAGATGGCGGCGATTGTAGACGGGACTTCAGCTTGCTCCGAGTAACCTTAACTTTTATCCCTCTCAAACTTACTTAAATGTAACGGAACTTGGCTTATAGTAAACACAATAGAGAACAACACTTAGTTGACCGATAATTTGATTCATAACTTTGAGAAATGGAAGGAAAAAATGTGCGAAAGAGCAAAGGGAGGAGAAGGCAGTTGCTAGCTGAGCACTCATACGTTGGAGAAAAACCGCCACCTGACTCCTCAGGAGAAGAAATGGATGATTCTGGACATTCGGTTGATTCTGAAAATGCAGTCAATAGTCCTGCACCCAAAAAGACACAGAAAGAATTGTCTTTGCGCGAATTACAGGTCAACATAATCGATGCTGTAAACGAAAGAGCCGACGGTCTGGAGAAAATGATACGCGAAAACACATAAAAAATAGTTGACCTCGAGACCTCTCTGAATCATGCATACAAGAGTATCGAAGAGCTTAAACTTGCAAACACTGCTACGTCTGAGAAATGCATTGCTCAGGAGAAGACCATCGCAGACATGCAAGAGCGCTTATCGGAAGCAGAGCGATACCGGAGAAGGTGGGGGCTACGGCTTTATGGTGTCCCCGAGGACCAGGATGAGAATGTGAAGCGCTTAGTAAGAGACATTTGTAACCGTGTGGCACCGGACTTCCCCGATGGATATATGGATATGGCTGTGGATGTCGCTCATCGTATTGGGAAGAAACAAGATGCCATCGTCAGCCGATCGATCATCATCCAGTTTGCTTTTCGCACAGCGAGAGATGCAGTTTGGAAGAAAGCAAAGGAAAGCGCCTTTCTGAAAGAAAGAAAACTTAGATTCGGTGAGGACTTGACTGCAGCAGACAAGGCAGCAAAGGCAAAATTGTGGCCTCGTACAACAGGCCCGAAATCAAGGAAACGGTGGATACTACAGGGGAATCAGAGCTTTTTTCGCCAACGGTAAAGAAATACGACCGGGGTGATTTGATTTGTTCTGTCGGTAGGTTTACAAGGTAGTTCCTTCCCCACTGCAAACTGAACGTTCTACTTTTGAAACATGGTGTTACTATTTTACAAGTTAAGACTTCTGTTAATACATATATGAAGCAACTTTTTATAGAGAGGGTAAAGTTGAGATTGCATAGGATTTTTCTTTCTATTCTATAGATATGGACTTGAAGTTTATGTCAATCAATGCCAGGGGGATACGTAACCTGTTGAAGAGAAAAGCTTTTTTTTTGTTTTGTAAGGACTGCAACGCAGATCTTGTATTCGTTCAAGAAACACATTCATGCAAAGAGGACTATAATTATTGGAAAAATCAGTGGGGCAGTGACATTTTTTTGGCCCACGGGACTAATCATTCAGCTGGGGTTGCAATTTTAGCACACAATTTCAAAGGGACATTTTTGTTTACTCAAATGGACTCCAATGGACATTGGCTAGTAGCGGTCATCAACCACATGGACAGATTATTTGTGTTGTGTAATGTATATGGATACTGTTCTAGTCCTCCAAATAACTTACTTCTAGAGGAAATTGAAGAAATTCTTTAAAATCTTCTGAGAAAATATCCATCCAGTCAGATAATAGTTGGTGGAGATTTTAATATGGTTTATTCTAATGAGACTGATAGATTGCCTCATAGGCCTAACATTGGTGTGAACAAGTTGGTGAATTTCTGCCAAAGCCTGGACTTAATTGACATATGGAGAGTAAAAAACCCTGGAGAGATACAATACACATGGAGTAATAGAGATCGTTCCTTACAATCAAGAATTGATTTGTGGGTGATAACCTCTAGTCTTGTGCCCAATACTGAAGAGGTAAAAATACTGCCAGCAGTCCTGACGGATCATAAAGTCATATGGTTGACTGTAAGAATATGCAGTAATGATGGTAAGAAATACTCTGGTGGTTACTGGAAACTAAATAACTAATTGTTATTGCATGATGATTTAAAAAATGTGATTAAGAATCTAATTTCTGTTTACTGGAGTTTAGCTACATCTAATGCAGAATATGGGAAATATTGGGAACTGCTGAAATTTAAAATCCGCTCAGCCTGTATTACTTATGGAAAACGGCTTGCTTTAAGAAGGAGATGTGAGGTAGCTGAACTCTCTAAAACAATTGCCGATATCACAGAGATTGAGCATCTTCATCTTAATGAGAAAGATAAATTGAATGATTTACAGAATCAACTAGATACATTGTATGAGGAAAAGGCTAGAGGAGCTTTCATAAGATCTAGAAAACAATGGCTTGAAAAAGGAGAAAAGAACAGTAGATACTTTTTTAATTTGGAGAAGAGGAGAGGGGAACTCAACACACTTCGGAAACTTTAAATTAATGGGGTTACCACTGAGGATAGAGAGTTGTTATCAGAATTTACCACTAAATTTTATGAGAATCTTTACTCCTTAGATAACAATTTGAGTGACTCTAAGGATCTCCTTGATTCTATAGAGAATGTTAATTTGATTAGTGAAGAACTCAATCAGTCTTGTTGCCAAGATTTATCCATTATGGACATCCAGTACGGGGTTGCTCAGTTAAAAAAGAACAAATCTCCAGGTTGTGATGGATTAACCTCTGAATTTTACAAAACCTTCTTGAAGAAATAGCACCTTTTTTACTTGAAACCTTTAAGGAGGCTATAAAGAAGGGAGAACTACCTGCCTCTCTGAAGCAAGGGGTTATTACTCTTATACCTAAACCACACAAGGATCTCCTAAGTATTGATAATTGGCGTCCAATCACACTCCTAAATAACGACTACAAAATTATAGCCTTAATCTTTGTAAAAAGGTTAAAGTCTTGCTTAAATGATCTGATTGATGAATGTCAATCAGGGTTTATGAAAGGGCGCCATATATCTAATAATCTGAGGCTGATATTAGACTTGGTTGAGTATCGTGATCTATTAGATGACTTCCCTGTTATCCTATTTCTGGATTTTCAGAAAGCATTTGATACAGTAAGTCACAATTTTATCTTTGATTGTCTTAAGCATTTGAAATTTGGTCGTTTCTTTGTTGATGCTATTAGAACTCTGTATAATGGTGGCAATAGCTGTATCAAACTCTGTCATGGAACATCCTCAAGATTTAACATTTACAAAGGAATACGACAAGGTTGTCCAATTTCACCTTTTTTATTTTTGTTAGTTTCTCAAATGTTATGCTCATTAGTTCATAAAAGTCCATTTGAAGGCATTACATTCCAGTCCAGAGAGATCAAGATATCCCAACTGGCGGATGACACCTCACTTTTTTTGAAAAATGTATCTCAAGCTAGATTAGCATTGGATATCGTGAAGCAGTTCTCCAAAATCTCAGGCTTGACTTTAAATCTTTCCAAATGTGAGTTGTTTGTTGTGAAAGGAGCTGTCAACCCAGCAGATTGTAACATCTCTGAAAAAGATACTGTAACCTACCTCGGTGTAAAGATCACCAAAAATCTTAAGGCTATGAATGATCTTAATTTGAACCCTGTAACTGAATCTGTCAAAAAAAAATTATCCTCATGGTTAGGGAGGGATTTAAGTCTTCAAGGAAGGGTGCTTTTATCCAAAGCTGAGGGGCTATCTCGTGCATCCTATCTTTTTTAATCTATTGACATTCCCAAATCCACTTGCTGTACCTTAGATAGGCTTTTGTACAACTTCATATGGAAAAACAAGCCACATAAGATAAAAAGAGATGTTATCACCAACAGGGTTTGTGATGGCGGTCTAAATGTCTTAGATTTCACTCTCTTCAATCAGATATCAAAGGTCAACTGGATTAAAAGGTACATAAAAAATCCTCATAGCTTCTGGAATATTATACCTCATTTTGTTTTTCAGAAGTTCGGCGGGCTTAATTTTTTACTACAATGTCCATATATTGTGGGTAAAATTCCTGTGAAACTGGCGGTTTTTCACAAGCAGGCTTTAATGTGCTGGGCTTTGTTGTATAAACACAACTTTTCACCTCATAAATGTTTTATTTGGAACAATGGGTCAATATTACATAGAAATAAGATGTTATTTAACCATAAATGGTTCTCGAAAAACATTGTTCTTGTCAGCCAATTGGTTAATAACAGTGGGAATCTATTTACACAGAGAGAATTTATGGAAATATACAACTTTGAGGTTTCAAGCAAGGAATATGACACTGTTATTAAAGCTATACCTAGTGGGATAAAAACTTTACTTCAGAATAATGCATATTTTGGATTATCTCCGATTGTAAGCGATATTCAGTTGAATGGCATTGGTCTACTAGATACGAAATTCAACAATCGTTTAATAAGGGATATTTTCTACAGGAAGTCTATTCCCTCTGCGATATTTTGTTGGGCTTCATCGTTTGATGTAAACTGGCGCCGTGCTTGGCTCACTCCACACAGATTTATGGTGACCAATAAAGTAAAGGAGATCTCCTTTAAGATAATCCATAGATGCTATCCGTGTAATAGCTTGATTTCTAAATATATATTTGACGTTACCAGTGAATGCAGTTTTTGTGAACTAGAAACTGAATCTATTGAACACTTATTCTGTAATTGTTTATATAGTGAAGTATTTTGGACTGATGTAAAACTATATCTTAGCCGCAAATTGCATACAACCATTGATATTACTAAGTTTGACATATTATTTTACTACACTGATTCCACAATTGAACGTGAGTATGTCATAAATGTCTTTATTTTATTAGGAAAATCTTTCATCCACAAATCAAAATGTATGAAGAAAAAGCCCCTTTTCTTAATTTTTTTATCTGATTTGGAACAGTACTTAGAATCTTTAAAACGTATACAAAACAATATGTCAAATAAATGTATTCGATATATGTCTGTATTTGATTTGATATAATAGTTTTTTTTATTTTTCTCTAATCTCTTTGGATTCCCTCTGGCTGTTATGTTATGTTATGTTTATGTTTTGCATGTTACTGTTTTGCATGTTACTGTTATTTACAACAAGTTAAATAAAGATCTGTGCAAACTAAAAAAATAAATAAAAAAAAAATATATATAATAATAAAAAATATAAAATAAACAAATAAAAATACAATTAAATTTAAAAAAAATAAATAAATCTCATTAGACGCTTCAGTGTATATTAGCCACTGTGTTTTAAACCCACTTCTGTCGTCTAGTTAGTTATCAGATTTAATTTCATATTTACGGTGTTGTTGTTATTATTCAGCTAGTGGGCTGGTTAAGTTAGCATTAGCCTAGCTAGCTAACATCTCCGACCATGCGGTCACGAAGCTACTCTCCTGCTAAAAAAGAAGAGGACATCACAGTAAAACAAGAAGTAGAGGGTGAGGCCGTTACTGTGAAAGAAGAAAAAGACGCGTTCAGAGTGAAAGAGGAGCAGGATGTCACAGTAAAAGAAGAGGAGGATGCAGTTTATGGAGTGAAAGAGGAAGAGGGGGAGATGACTGTTACATCGATAAAGGAGGAAACTGGATATCTACGCACGGTTTCCCAAACGCATCTTAAGGCATCCAATGGTTCTAACGGTGAACTTAGCCATAAGATGGTTTTGAGAAACCGTTCCCTGATTAACACTAGTAAGTACTGTCTTAAATACAGAGGCACAAACTCTGCAGTTGTTGAACTGATGTTTGGTGTTAAAGGGGAAAGCTGCAATAGCTACATCCATATTGTGACTTTTATATTAGTTATTTATAGCCATTGATTCTTGAAGAATATAACACATGTCTCATGAGCTTAGTTCAACTGTTGTTCCCCATCAGAACCACAAATAAGCTTTTTTTACTCCAACGTCTAGAAAGAATGTAAATCAACACTGTATCAACATGGTTAAAACTATAATGTTGACATCATGGATGGTCAGTCCTTGCATCCATAGGTCTGTCTATGAGTTTGAAAGTAGTTACATTTCTCCAACCCCATCATCTTATTACCAAAACAGTGTTTGAACTGCAGATTTGGTTGATTGATTGATGTGTGGGTTTTTTAAACAGCAACAAAATGGCTGCTCAGAGACGTGGTTTGGTAAACAGCTGGGGGATGGGGGATGGAGAAATGTAATCACTCTCAAATTCATAGAGAAAGCTATTGTAGCAACCTTCAGGCTATCCCCTGAATTCACTACACTATGAATACAAAGACTGACCATCCATTATGTCATAATGATAGTTTAACCAGGTTTCTAGGCTATATAGTATATTCTAGAATTCATCCATGAGGTCATAATGATAGTTTAACCAGGTTTCTAGGCTATATAGTATATTCTAGAATTCATCCATGAGGTCATAATGATAGTTTAACCAGGTTTCTAGGCTATATAGTATATTCTAGAATTCATCCATGATGTCATAATGATAGTTTAACCAGGTTTCTAGGCTTTATAGTATATTCTAGAATTCATCCATGATGTCATAATGATGGTTTAACCAGGTTTCTAGGCTATATAGTATATTATAGAATTACCAGTGTAGATTTCCTGTGCGGGTCAAATTATTACAGCTGTTGATAAGTCATTGTATAATATTCAGCCAATTTTTTTCATGTCATTACATTAAAGGCGAAACATACCTAGAATCAATAACATTCATGCATTGGTTTGAAACCTTTGTTTTAAACCCTTCTCAAATTTGGAGCCTTGACGGGTTTGTAAAAAACGGTTTGTCAAAAAAACACTTATTTAAATGTAACCTTTATTTAACTAGGCAAGTCAGTTAAGAACAAATTCTTATTTCCAATGATGGCCTACCCCGGACGACGCTGGGCCAATTGTGCACCACCCTATGGGACTCCCAATCACGGCCGAGTGGCACAGTGTCTTAGACCGCTGTGCCACTCGGGAGCCCCAAAATCATGTTCTAGTGCTGTCCCCAACTAAAATAAATCTTGGTCAACCAAGAGTCATCTGTTCTTTCTACCAATCGCTCCATGTGTTTTAATAAAATCAACTATATGTACTGAACTTGTCTGATGCTTTAAATAAGCCCCTTTCAAAAAATGTAGAACTAAGAACAGATATAGTCCTTGGTTCACTCCATACCTGACTGCCCTCGACCAGCACAAAAACATCCTGTGGCGTACTGCACTAGCATTGAATACTGCCCGCGATATGCAACTTTTCAGGGAAGTCAGGAACCAATTCACACAGTCAGTTAGGAAAGCAAAGGCTAGCTTTTTCAAACAGAAATGTTTATCCTGTCGCTCTAACTCCAAAAAGTTTTGGGACACTGTAAGGTCCATGGAGAATAAGAGCACCTCCTCCCAGCTGCCCACTGCACTGAGGCTAGGAAACACTCACCACCGATAACTCCACAATAATTGAGAATTTCAATTAGCATTTCTCTACGGCTGGCCATGCTTTCCTCCTGGCTACCCCAACCCCGGCCAACAGCTCCCCACCCCCCGCAGCTACTTGCCCAAGCCTCCCCATCTTCTCCTTCACCCAAATTCAGATAGCTGATGTTCTGAAAGAGTTGCAAAACCTGGACCCCTACAAATCAGCTGGACTAGACAACCTGGACCCCTACAAATCAGCTGGACTAGACAACCTGGACCCCTACAAATCAGCTGGACTAGACAACCTGGACCCCTACAAATCAGCGGGGCTAGACAACCTGGACCCCTACAAATCAGCTGGACTAGACAACCTGGACCCCTACAAATCAGCTGGACTAGACAACCTAGACCCCTACAAATCAGCTGGACTAGACAACCTGGACCCCTACAAATCAGCTGGACTAGACAACCTGGACCCCTACAAATCAGCTGGACTAGACAACCTGGACCCCTACAAATCAGCTGGACTAGACAACCTGGACCCCTACAAATCAGCTGGGCTAGACAACCTGGACCCTCTCTTTCTAAAATTATCCGCCGCCATTGTGGCAACCCCTATTACTAGTCTGTTCAACCTCACTTTCGTATCGTCCGAGATTCCTAAAGATTGGAACACTTCCGCGGTCATCCCCCTCTTCAAAGGGGGTGACACTCTAGACCCAAACTGTTACAGACCTATATCCATCATGCCCTGCCTTTCTAAAGTCATCAACATCCAAGTTAACAAACAGATCACTGACCATTTCGAATCTCACCGTACCTTCTCCGCTGTGCAATCCGGTTTCCGAGCTGGACACGGGTGCACCTCAGCCACACTCAAGGTACTAAACGATATCATAACCGCCATCGATAAAAGACAGTACTGTACAGCCCTCTTCTTCAACCTGGCCAAGGCTTTCAACTCTGTCAATCACTGTATTCTTATCGGCAGACTCAACAGCCTTGGTTTCTCAAATGACTGACTCGCCTGGTTCACCAACTACTTCTTAGATAGAATTCAGTGTGTCAAATCGGAGGGCCTGTTGTCCGGACCTCTGGCAGTCTCTGTGGGGGTACCACAGGGTTCAAATCTCGGACCGGCTCTTTTCTCTGTATATACCAACGATGTTGCTCTTGCTGCGGGTGATTCCTTGATCCACCTCTACTCAGACGACACCATTCTGTATACATCTGGCCCTTCTTTGGACACTGTTAACCTCTCTAGGGTAGGGGGCAGTATTTTCACGGCCGGATAAAAAACATACCCGATTTAAACTGGTTACTACTCTTTTCCAGAAACGAGAATATGCATATAATTGGTGGATTTGGATAGAAAACACTCTAAAGTTTATAAAACTGTTTGAATGGTGTCTGTGAGTATAACAGAACTCATATGGCAGGCCAAAACATGAGAAGATTTCATACAGGAAGTGCCCTCTCTGACCATTTCTTGTGCTTCTGTGGCATCTCTGTCGAAAATACAGGATCTCTGCTGTAACGTGACAATTTCTAAGGCTCCCATAGGCTCTCTGAAGGTGCCAGAAAGTGGAATGAGATCTCTGCTGTCTCTGGGCTAGGTACAGGAGCGCTGTTTGTGAGGGGTCAGGCTGGTGGCTCAGAGACAGGAGATGCGCGGCCCCGAGAAGTGGCCATGTTTTTCTTTCAGCCTTTGACCGAAAACAACGACGCCTGGTTGGAATATTATCGCTATTTTACGAGAAAAATAGCATAAAAATTGATTTTAAACAGCGTTTGACATGCTTCGAAGTACAGTAATGGAATATTTTGAAATTTTTTGTCATGACATACATCATATGAATCACATAAAGTCATATGTTTGAGAAATTGAAGTAATAGCATTTTTAAGGTTTTTCGTATTTCGCGCCACTCGATTCCACTGGCTGTTGACGAGGTGGGACGATTCGTCCCACATACCCGAGAGAGGTTAACCTGTCTAGGCGAGGTCAACAGCCAGTGGAATCGCGTGGCGCGAAATACAAATACCTAAAAAATGCTATAACTTAAATTTCTCAAACATATGACTATTTTACACCATTTTAAAGACAAGACTCGTTAATCTAACCACATTGTCCGATTTCAAAAAGGCTTTACAGCGAAAGCAAAACATTAGATTGTCAGGAGAGTACCCAGCCAGAAATAATCAGACACCCATTTTTCAAGCTAGCATATAATGCCACAAAAACCAAAACCACAGCTAAATGCAGCACTAACCTTTGATGATCTTCATCAGATGACACTCCTAGGACATTATGTTAAACAATACATGCATGTTTTGTTCAATCAAGTTCATATTTATATCAAAAACCAGCTTTTTACATTAGCATGTGACTTTCAGAACTAGCATACCCACCGAAAACTACCGGTGAATTTACTAAATTACTCACGATAAACGTTCACAAAAAACATAACAATTATTTTAAGAATTATAGATACAGAACTCCTTTATGCAATCGCGGTGTCCGCTTTTCGGTGAAAGCACATTTTGCAATATTCTGAGTAGATTGCCCGGCCATCACAGTTTAGCTATATTGACACCTTTCAATTTTGGCACTCACCAAACTGAGATTTACTATAAGAAAAATTGGATTACCTTTGCTGTTCTTTGTCAGAATGCACTCCCAGGACTTGTACTTTACACCCAATGTTGTTTTGGTTCCAAATAATCCATAGTTATATCCAAATAGCGGCGTTTTGTTCTTGAGTTCAAGACTGGCGCGTATCGTGACAAAAGATTTCAAAATATTCCATTACCGCACTTCGAAGCATGTCAAACACTGTTTAAAATCAATTTTTATGTGATTTTTCTCGTAAAATAGCGATAATATTCCGACCGGGAGACATTGTTTTCGTTCAAAGACTGACAGAAGAAATGGTGTCTTCATGTGCACGCGCGCACCCATGTCATTGTTCTCAGATCGACCACTATCCAAATGCGCTACTGTTTTTAGCCCAGGGACTACAGAGTCATCATTCAACATTCTGCCGCCTTCTGAGAGCCTATGGGAGCCTTAGAAAATGTCACGTTACAGCAGAGATCCTCTGTTTTCGATAAAGAAGCTATAGAAGGCCAAGAAATGGTCAGAGGGCACTTCCTGTATAGAATCTTCTCAGGTTTTGGCCTGCCATATGAGTTCTGTTATACTCACAGACACCATTCAAACAGTTTTAGAAACTTTAGGGTGTTTTCTATCCAAATCAAACAATTATATGCATATTCTAGTTTCTGGGCAGGAGTAATAACCAGATTAAATCGGGTACATTTTTTTATCCGGCCGTGAAAATACTGCCCCCTATCCATAACAGATTAACAAACCTCCAAATGAGCTTCAATGCCATTCAATGCAATACCAAACTCCTTCTGTGGCCACCAACTGCTCTTAATTGCTAGTAAAATTAAATGCATGCTCTTCAACCAATCTTCTCTGCACCCGCCGCCTGACTAGCATCACTACTCGACGATTCTGACTTAGGTATTTGTTGTTGTCCACATATTCGAAGTGTCTGGTAAACTCTCCTTCCAGACTCATATTAAGCATCTCCAATCCAAAATTAAATCTAGAATCGGCTTCCTATTTCGCAAACAAAGCCTCCTTCACTCACACTGCCAAACATACCCTAGTAAAACTGACTATCTTATAAATCCTTGACTTCGGCGATGTCATTTTCAAAATAGCCTCCAACACTCTACTCAGCAAACTGGATGCAGTCTATCACAGTGCCAACCGTTTTGTCACCAAAGCCCCATATAGCACCCACCACTGCAAACTGTATGCTCTCGTTGGCTGACCCTCGCTACATATTCGTCGCCAAACCCACTGGCTCCAGGTCATCTACAAGTCTTTGCTAGGCCGCCTTAACTCAGCTCACTGGTCACCATAGCAGCACCCATCCATAGCATGCGCTCCAGGAGGTATATCTCACTGGTCATCCCCAAAGCCAACACCTACTTTGGCCGACTTTCCTTCCAGTTCTCTGCTGCCAATCACTGGAACAGGAAAAACATTTATGAAATGTATGCATTCACTACTGTAAGTCGCTCTGGATAAGAGCGTCTTCTAAATGACTAAAATGTAAAAGAATGGAAGGAATTGCAACAATCGCTGACTTTAAAGACTTATATCTCCCTCACTAACTTTAAGCATCAGCTATCTGAGCAGCTTACCGATCGCTGCAGCTGTACACAGCCCATCTGTAAATAGCCCATCCAACTGCCTACCTCATCCCCATGGTTTTATATACTTTTTCTGCTCTTTTGCACCCCAGTAACTCTACTTGCACATCATCTGCACATCTATCACTCCAGTGTTAATTTGCTAAATTGTAATTACTCTGCTACTATGGCCTATTTATTGCCTTACCTCCTTAAATCTATATACAGTGTGTGCAAATGGATTTTCTGTCGTGTTATTGATTGTACGTTTGTTTATCCCACTTGTAACTCTGTGTTGTTTGTGTCGCACTGCTTTGCTTTATCTTGGCCAGGTCGCAGTTGTAAATGAGAACTTGTTCTCAACTGGCCTACCTGGTTAAATAAATAAATAAAATCTGAACTTTATTGACAACACCCAAATGGATACTGTCATTAACGCAGTTCTTCAATAATTACACATAATTCTTAATGCTTTAGCAAACATTTTATTAAACAGGACATTCAAAAATATCCTTACAATTATAATCCAAAGTAGTGTGAAATGCATTCATAAGCAACCTGGAAATGGAGGTTACTCCCCTGAGTTTTCCCCATTCACATTCAGAATACATTGTGAAAAACTAAAATCTTTGCTCACCATTTTTGCTCCAGGCAGATATAGTACATCCGTAACTATCGGTTTCCTCATTAGCAGGGAGGAGTTTCTGCAATCAAATTGCCCTCGTGCCGCAATTTTAGAAAACACAGAAAGGGGCCTATATTGGAGACCAAAAGTCGCCTGGCACACTGCTTAGAGTTTCAACAACATGAATAACTTATTTCTAGCCTACAATCATCAATGTCACTACGAATGTGAAAACAAGACAAAATATGACTATTCTTGCTCATTTTAAGGCAAATATCAAATAATTTTAACATTCATTACAGACGTCAATTGTTGTCCAACATCATGGCTCCGCTGTTGGCATCACCTTTTACAGTGGATTACCGCTGTTGTGGGCCTTTAACCATCTGTCTGACTTTGTTGTTTACACAGGAGAGATACGGGACTATCATGGATCCTCTGGGGAGCCTCAGCAACATCATGATGCTGACGAGGCAGAGAAGAGTCTCTCCACTTTAGAACACCTCAATAAACACCAGCAGAGATCCACAGGGAAGAGAACTCACTGCTGCTCTGACTGTGGGAAGAGATTCACCTCATCAGGCATTAAAATTCATCAGAGAATCCACACAGGAGAGAGACCTTATAGCTGTACTCAATGTGGGAAGAGTTTTGGTCAATCTGGAAATCTGACTGCACACCAGAGAATCCACACAGGAGAGAAACCTTATAACTGTGGTCAATGTGGGAGGAGTTTTACTCAGCCATGCAGCCTGATATCACACCAGAGAACACACACAGGAGAGAAACCTTATAGCTGTAATCAATGTGGGAAGAGTTTTGGTGGGTCTGGAAATCTGACTGCACACCAGAGAACACACACAGGAGAGAAATCTTATAGCTGTGGTCAGTGTGGGAAGAGTTTTACTACATTTGGCACTGTGACTCAACACCAGAGAATACACACAGGAGAGAAACCATACAGCTGTGATCAATGTGGGAAGTGTTTTGGTCAATCTGGCCTTCTGGTATCACACCAGAGAATACACACAGGAGAGAAACCTTTTAGCTGTAATCAATGTGGGAAGAGTTTTGGTCAATCTGGAGAGCTGACAGTGCACCAGAGAACACACACAGGAGAGAAACCTTATAGCTGTGATATATGTGGGAAGAGATACTCTGATAAAAGATCTCTGATCAAACATCAGAAAATACATACATGAAGGAATTGTTTCATGATATCAATGAAATGAAATCTCACAATGTGGAATGTTTAAACATTGTAGAAGGAGTATTTTAATGATGTCACAATGTAGAACCCTAAACGTTTGTTCCCTGTTCTATTGATTTCAATGCTTCACCTTCACCAATATAAACATGGTGTCTACTACTGGCTGTCATCAAGAAAAAAATATTTTCCCCCACTAGCTACTAGAACTCTCCTCTTTCCTAAAACTCACAAGCTTCTAGAACTCTCGTCTTCCTAAAACTCACTAGCTTCTAGAACTCTCGTCCCCTTGGAAGGAACCCAAAAATAAACTCAAATCAAATTGTATTAGTCACGTGTGCCGAATACAACAGGTGTAGACCTGTAGACCTAACAGTGAAATGCTGACTTACGAGCCCCTAACCAACAGTGCAGTTTCAAAAACATACAGAAAATAATAAGAGATAAAACTCATCTCCAACACGGAAAAACGTGTCAAAATAAATTGTGATCCATGGCAACACACTGGCTAAACGCAAAACACAAATATTTTTGACTGCCCACCCTTGAGACAATCAGCAACCAAGTTGTCCTCACCACAGACATGTCTGATTTCAAGAGGAAACTCCTGCAATATCCATAGTAACTTTCCACCTCACTGCAGAGCTTCTCTCCCTTTTCAGGGTTCACTAGACAGGCATGTTGTTGGATCGGGGCCCAGTCCCCAATGTCATGCTCTAGTACACTTGGGTTGGCACATCTGAGAATGAACCCTGATATTCTAAAAACAGGGCAACAATGTCAATATAATTGTACCCAAAACTTGTCAGTTGGTTGCATGAATAAGTATTACATGAATTGAAAATATGAAATATCAAAACCAAATGTACACCCCTTTGTTAATACATATTGACAATAACGAACCTAATGGTGAGGCATGAAATAATAAAAAAAATCTGATTTTCTCAGGCTGAATATTTGACATTTGTTACATTTTACATTTTAGTCATCTAGCAGACGCTCTTATCCAGAGCGACTTACAGTAGTGAATACATATATTTCATACATTTCATTTAAAAAAAATGTTTACATTTCATAAATTTTTTTAAAAATATGAGGTGATTTGAGTCATGCTTCTTCAGTAGTGGAATAAAGACAATTAGCACTTGAATGTTGTAAAGAAATACTGGAGTGATGTAGGATTGTTAATAAAATTGATTATAGACAAATTTATTATACTGCGTCCATGTGTATAGGCTGCAAGTACGTTGAAATGAAGCTGTTTTCAAGTCATTGAAAAAACGACCAGAAAAGACATCTTCTCAACTTTCACTTTCAACTACAACCGAACATATATTGGACCTCGGGCATAGTCTTATTTTCAACGTCTTTTCAATGACATTTTGCTAAATGAGAATAGTGCAATGTCAAAACACAGTTTTAACGTGTCCAAATCAATAACCAATATGTAGAAACAGTTTGTGATAAATTGAAAACCTAAACATTTTGAAGTGTTGCATTTTGATTCAAGTGTGTCACCAACATGGTAAGTGTAACACCATTTTGTTAAATCTCATAAATAGTAACTCTTCCAATTCAGAGCCTGGATTTCCCCCCTGAGGCTAATATCCATATCATGTTGAAATCAATAGAACAGGGGACAAACATTTAGGGTTCTACATTGTGACACTATTAAAATACTCCTACTACAATGTTAAAACATTCTACATTGTGACATCATTAAAATACTCCTACTACAATGTTAAAACATTCTACATTGTGACATTATTAAAATACTCCTTCTACAATGTTAAAACATTCTACATTGTGACATTATTAAAATACTCCTACTACAATGTTTAAACATTCTACATTGTGACATCATTAAAATACTCCTACTACAATGTTAAAACATTCTACATTGTGACATTATTAAAATACTCCTTCTACAATGTTTAAACATTCTACATTGTGACATTATTAAAATACTCCTACTACAATGTTTAAACATTCTACATTGTGAGATTATATCATTGATATCATGAAACAACTTCTTCATGTATTTTCTGATGTTTAATCAGAGGTCTTTTACTAGAGTATCTCTTCCCACATTGATCACAGCTAAAAGGTTTCACTCCTGTGTGTGTTCTATGGTGTCTCTTCAGATGGCTAGAATGAAAAAAACTCTTCCCACATTGAGTACAGCTAAAACGTTTCTCTCCTGTGTGTGTTCTCTGATGTGATATCAGCCTTCTTGACTTGGTAAAACTCTTCCCACATTGAGAACAGCCAAAAGGTTTCTCTTCAGTGTGAATTCTTTGATGTATTTTAAGTTTTTCTGATGAGGTGAATCTTTTCCCACAGTCAGAGCAGCAGTGAGTTCTCTTCCCTGTGGGTCTCTGAAGGTGTTTCTTGAGGTGTTCTGATCTGGAGAGACTCTTCTCTGCCTCTTCAGCATCATGAGGTTGTTGAGGCTCCCCAGAGGATCCACGATAGTCACGTCTCTCTCCTGTGTGAACAACAAAGTCATACAGATGGTTAAATGCCCACAACAGCAGAAATCCACTGTTTATTTGAGGTAAAAAGGGATGACCAGAGAGTACCCATGAAGTTGTACAACATTTGACAAGACTATCTTAAGACAGTCAAGACCTAAGCAGTGTGCCAGATGACTTTTGGCCTCCAATATAGGCCCCTTTCTGTGTTTGCTAAAATTGCAGTGATGCACACGCAATTTGGTTGTAGAAACTCCTCCATTCTAATGAGGAAACCACTAGTTATGGATGTAGTATATCTGGTAATGAGGAAACCACTAGTCATGGATGTAGTATATCTGCTAATGAGGAAACCACTAGTTATGGATGTAGTATATCTGGTAATGAGGAAACCACTAGTTATGGATGTAGTATATCTGGTAATGAGGAAACCACTAGTTATGGATGTAGTATATCTGGTAATGAGGAAACCACTAGTTATGGATGTAGTATATCTGGTAAAGAGGAAACCACTAGTTATGGATGTAGTATATCTGGTAATGAGGAAACCACTAGTTATGGATATAGTATATCTGGTAATGAGGAAACCACTAGTTATGGATGTAGTATATCTGCTAATGAGGAAACCACTAGTTATGGATGTAGTATATCTGGTAATGAGGAAACCACTAGTTATGGATGTAGTATATCTGCATGGACCAAAAATGGTGAGCGAAGATTTAAGTTTTCCACAACGTTTTCTGAATATTACAGCTCAATGTCAGGACAAGATCAGGAGTGCTACTCAAGGAAACTCACATTAAGCTCTGTGTCTATTCACTAATTCACCACCGTGGGGGAAAACTCAGGGGAGTTCTCATAGGTTGACAGCAAATATAGCCTCCATTTCCAGGTTGCTTATGAATGCATTTCACACTACTTTGGATTATAACTGTAGGACCCATAACTTCACCTAACAATAACATAGACCTACTGTAGGACCCATAACTTCACCTAACAACAACATAGACCTACTGTAGGACCCATTACTTCACCTAACAACAACATAGACCTACTGTAGGACCCATAACTTCTAACAACAACATAGACCTACTGTAGGACCCATAACTTCACCTAACAACAACATAGACCTACTGTAGGACCCATAACATCACCTAACAACAACACAGACCTACTGTAGGACCCATAACTTCACACAACAATAACATAGACCTACTGTAGGACCCATAACTTCTAACAACAACATAGACCTACTGTAGGACCCATAACTTCACCTAACAATAACATAGACCTACTGTAGGACCCATAACTTCACCTAACAACAACATAGACCTACTGTAGGACCCATAACTTCACGTAACAATAACATAGACCTACTGTAGGACCCATAACTTTATCTAACAACAACATAGACGTAGGACTATAAATCATTCAATATTTCAGGTGAAACATGGAAACTAAAATGTCTTTGTCATGACATTTCATAACCTGATCACCAGATAATTTTGTGAATAATCCCACTAGGCTACTCTGTAATGTGTTGTCATTCTAAATGTCCTGAATATAGGAAAATAGCTCTGTGTGTTGTACAGTAGCCTATCCATCAAGGAACAGTTCTCTACACATTATGAGCTAAGTATCTCTGTGTCCAGACAGACTAACGAGACCCTACAGTACATCGACCAGACAATAGCACATTATAAACATGAATTTGTTAGGGATGTTGGATCCAACGTGGAGAACGGCATAACTGTCTTTACCAGAGTAATGAATGAAGAAGCACTTTGGTTGTTGTTGCATGTCGTGATGTTTGTCATGTGACTGTCATTCAGAAAATGATTTCCTGGATCAGCTGATGATAGTTGAACATGTAACTGTAACTAAACAGCTACAGTATTTCGTATTATGTGTAATTATTGAAGAACCGCGTTAATGACAGTATCCATTTGGGTGTCAATAAAGTTAAGGTGACACTCGGTTAGAACCATTGGATTTGCAAACTCTGAAATGATTTAGGATTTCTGTGCCCATGAAAACTGTTTTCCCAGCGTAACATAAGGAGACACTAAATGTTACGTAGGTAGAGAGCATTTCAGAGATCTGAATACAAAAAAACGTCCTAACAGGACAATAACCTAAACCACAAGGCCAAATCTACACTGGAGGAGCTTACCAAGATGACATTGAATGTTCCTGAGTGGCCTAGTTACAGTTTGGACTTAAATCGTCTTTAAAATCTATAGCAAGACTTGAAAATGGCTTTCTAGCAATGATCAACAACCAACTTGACAGAACAGGAAGGATTTTAAAAAGAATAATGAATATTCACATGAAGATCAGCCTCCTATTGGATGACATCACGACTTCCCATCAAGCCAACTCCTTGAAGACCTTACTATGACATCACTCACTCCTTCTAGTTTGCAGTTGTTAAAAAAACACTATTTTGCTCAAAACATGTATTTGTTTCCCTTTAGTGTGTTTATAATTTACTGTATTTATATCACTTTTCAACAGGAAAAGTGAACAATTCATACAGTACAAAAACATATGAGTGTAGAATGCCCTTTTAAAAATCACACATTAGTTCAACATCTGCAGAGTTTGTGTCCCTGTTTTATCAGATAGTACTCACTGTATTTACTGGTGTTAATCAGATCAATGTCCCTGTTTTATAAGATAGTACTCAATGTATTTACTGGTGTTAATCAGATCAATGTCCCTGTTTTATAAGATAGTACTCACTGTATTTACTGGTGTTAATTAGATCAATGCCTCTGTTTTATTAGATAGTACTCACTGTATTTACTGGTGTTAATCAGATCAATGTCTCTGTTTTATAAGATGGTACTCACTGTATTTACTGGTGTTAATCAGATCAATGTCCCTGTTTTATTAGATAGTACTCACTGTATTTACTGGTGTTAATCAGATCAATGTCCCTGTTTTATTAGATAGTACTCACTGTATTTACTGGTGTTAATCAGATCAATGTCCCTGTTTTATTAGATAGTACTCACTGTATTTACTGGTGTTAATCAGATCAATGTCCCTGTTTTATTAGATAGTACTCACTGTATTTACTGGTGTTAATCAGTTCTCCAGTCTTCTCTTCTTCGTCCTCCTCTAATGTGACAGTAATCTCCCCCTCTTCATCCTCCACTACATAAACTGCATCTTCTTCCTCTTCTTTTACTGTAACATCCTCCTCCTCTTTCACTCTGAACGCGTCTTCCTCTTCTTTAACTGAAACGTCTTTCTCTTCTTCTTTCACGGTAACAGCCTCACCCTCTACTTGTTTTTGTATTGAAACAGCCTCCTCTTCCTCCTCCTCTTTCACGAGAGTGTCTTTTTCCGTCCAGCAGACCTCTTCTTTAACAGGAGGAGAGTAGCTTAGTGAACTCATGGTCGGGGATAATAGCTAGTTAGCATTAGCGACTAGACTAGTGCTAACTTGACCAGACAGCTAGTTGACTTACAACGTAAATATTACATAAAATGGAGTACTATGTTTAAATCACAGTGGCAATTAAACCACGAAATTGTCTTAAGAACTTGAATGTTCAGACTTTGTCGGCTAGCGAGCTACCGAGGTGGCTGCAGTTGTTGAAGAAGCGTTCCGTCCACTAGATTATACGTCACACTAGAAACATCGCCTGAAAGACACATATCGCCATCTGCTGTCTGGAGGGAGGAAACGCAGTTGAGGAGGGAAAACTATTTTTATTCTTCATTGAATTATAATATTATAAAGCAGTTTAGGGAAACGTTTTTTTCTCTCCATTAAATATGAATATTATATCAACACGTACAAAGAGCAACAAGTGTTGTTTGATTAGTTCAGATTTTTTATGAGAATTTTAAACAAACTCTACATCTACTCCACATCTGTATTTCTGATTCAGTCAAATAACTAGATATCAAAATAAGCACCTAGTTATTGATACCCTTGATAAAGACGAGAAAAAATGACTGTATAAAATGAATAAATAAACTTTACCCACTACCAGGATATTTTAGCCCAAAACCTGGTTACCTCTCTGCTAGGAGGCTGAAACTTGGCCATAAGTGGATCTTCCAGCAAGACACATCAACATCCACAAAGAAATGGTTAATTGGGCACAAAATCAACATTTTTAATGGCCATCTCAGTCTTCGGACTTGAACTCCATTGAAAACCTGTGGTTTGAATTGAACAGGGCAGTCCATAAGCGCAGACTAAATAAATCAAGGACCTGGAGAGATTCTGTATGGAGGATTGGTCTAAGATCCCACCCAATGTGTTCTCTAATCTCATAAAACATTTCAGTGTCGTTATTCTCCCAAGGGGAGGGTGCTGGAGTATTGAAAACATGGGTGGCAATAATTCAGACCCCTACCTTTTGAGAATTACGTGTTACACTAAATCTCTTTCTCTGAGCAATTGTATTAGTATAAAATAATATAATCTCCCTTTTTTTGTTGGTGTACATGGTGTAACAATACATAATGTAGATGTATATAATGAACAGACTAGGTCTATACTGCTCCTACATGGTGTAACAATACATCATGTAGATGTATATAATGAACAGACTAGGTCTATACTGCTCCTACATGGTGTAACAATACATCATGTAGATGTATATAATGAACAGCCTAGGTCTATACAAAAAGTTTGGGGTCACTTAGAAATTTCCTTGTTTTTGAAAGAAAATCAAAATGTTTCATTTATTTACCTGTTTTTGCTTTGTCATTATGGGGTATTGTGATGTCATTATAGGGTATTGTGATGTCATTATGGGGCAACGTGATGTCATTATGGGGCAATGTGATGTCTTATGGGGTATTGTGTGTAGATTGATGAGGGAAAAAAATGATTTAATACATTTTAGAATAAGGCTGTAACGTAACAAAATGTAGAAAAGGTGAAGGGGTCTGAATACTTTCCGACTGCACTGTATATATTGGGGAAGTACTTAGTGACATCACTTAATTAAACAGGAGGTACAAATATATAACATAGGTTCACAATATCAACATTCAATGTATCAAAATATATGACCAAGCTGGAAGTGTAAACACCAGCCCAGCCACAATCCTAGAGGTTCACTGATGATCAACCTCCTCCTTCACATCTGACTCCTGATGATCAACCTCCTCCTTCACATCTGACTCCTGATGATCAACCTCCTCCTTCACATCTGACTCCTGATGGTCAACCTCCTCCTTCACATCTGATTCCTGATGATCAACCTCCTCCTTCACATCTGACTCCTGATGATCAACCTCCTCCTTCACATCTGACTCCTGATGATCAACCTCCTCCTTCACATCTGACTCCTGATGATCAACCTCCTCCTTCACATCTGACTCCTGATGATCAACCTCCTCCTTCACATCTGACTCCTGATGATCAACCTCCTCCTTCACATCTGACCAGCTATCTATTTATCACTGTAAAAAACAAACTCCAAATGTAGAACAGCCATGGAGGAGGGTGAAAGGATAGCAGCCCCAACTGTCAGTGAGAGAGGAGGCTATTCTGGATAGGGCAGGTACTTTTGTGTAGTTCCTGTCCCTAGAAGTGAGGACGGAGATAATAGTAACATAATATTCAGTGTGGTGTAATTTGACTATAATGAAGTCTGTTTCTTGTGAGGTTTTCTGTCCTCAGATAAAGAGCTCTATGAAAGCCAGTCTACATATGAAGAGGTCCCAATGAAGAGCAGTGGTTCTCAGTCCTGGGGACTCAAAGAGGGGCACATTGTTGTTTTTGCCTTCACACTGCACAGCTGATTCAAATGATTCAAACTCATCATCAAGCTTCAAGTGGTATTTATGTATTCATTTGTGATGCCATCCTTGATATGATTCTGTTATTGTCACATGCTACACATGTACATATGTGTGCCCATGCATCTATCAATCCAATGTTATCATGATTTGTTATCAGGGATATTATACTTTAGTAATCCACAATGACCTGGTGATGTAACAGTCTAATAATTACATTGTCTTCCATATTCCTACAGATACCTTGTAACTGTAGATTCCTTCATAACGATTGCCTACAGTTACCGTGTAGGGCACTGCAAGGTTGGGTGACCAGGGTCATCTGGGACTGCCTCCTGGAGGAATTCAGGTGTGTGAAGGCTACCTGTGTCCTGCGTAACTTCATGAGGATGGACACGAGGACCAGGAGGGGATCTGCAGCTCGCCGCCGTGTGCCAGAGGAGGAGTCTGCTGCTCTGCAGGATGTTTCAAGGATGGGGTCCAACAACGCAGCAAGAGAGGCAATCCGTGTGCAGGAGATCTTCACCTCCTACTTCTTCAAAGAGGGTGCTGTTCCCTGGCAACACCATAGACGTCACTATGCACAACCAAAGGCTCTTTTAAGAGCCATTCACATTGCAATAAGAGTATTCTTCTATTTACTGAGCTATGTCAACTGCAGTTATTCAATTCACAGTTTCTCTCCCTTTGATTTCTACTTCTCAGGTGAGGGTGCTGTTTAGGTAAGGGTGTGATATCTGTGCAAAAACAAAACAGGCTATTTTAAATCACCCATATTGAAAAAATGTAGAACAATTAGACACCCTTATAACCCACACCTACACACTCACGTATCAATCTGATGGATGGATTGTGTTGTGCAGTAAGCAGGTTCAGGTGTATAACTGTGGCTCCTTCCACCTTCAAAGAATAGGCAAGAGGGCCAACCATGGAGAATAGTAAGACACTTCATTATTTCTATAACTACGCTGTATTGTTTGTCCTTGTTGGTCCGTTCATGTTTTTCAGCATAAAGTACTCTGCAGCCACTTAGTGTGGTGTGGACACCAGGTGAGGCCACACAGAGATTCCTGTTGAACACTGTCGCTTTAACTACCTTATTTTCTCAATAACAGTCTCTCTCCTTCACTTCATCCCTCTCTCCTCTTCTCCCTAAATCCTCTAGGTTATATCAGCTGTGTCGACGAACCCCTCCTGCATCTGAACTGGCTACATAGAGGGCACAGCAAGATCAGAGGTGAGAAGTCACCTGGTCAGGTCAACAGGAAGTATTATTAAAGAGATGCTTTACATTGAAATACAGATAGAGATGCAGTAGTCCCAGAGTTAATGATCCCAGGTCAGTTTATATTATACAGGAAGTATTATTAAAGAGATGCTTTACATTGAAATACAGATAGAGATGCAGTAGTCCCAGAGTTAATGATCCCAGGTCAGTTTATATTATACAGGAAGTATTATTAAAGAGATGCTTTACATTGAAATACAGACAGAGATGCAGTAGTCCCAGAGTTAATGATCCCAGGTCAGTTTATATTATACACGAAGTATTATTAAAGAGATGCTTTACATTGAAATACAGACAGAGATGCAGTAGTCTCAGAGTTAATGATCCCAGGTCAGTTGTGCATTTCACCTCCTGATTGATGACTAACAATGTTAGAATAAAAAAATAAAAACACAAGGTTTAAACATGCTCTCTCTCTCCATCTGTCTCTCGTCTGCAGATATGTTTTGATGTGAGAGGATGCCAACCCCCAGTCCCATCATCACCACCTCACCTGCTTTTAAGAACCTTTGGGCCGACGAGAGACACTATTATGTAATTGTGATGAACTGAGAGAATATTTATGTAGCACTGTGATTCATTAATCATGTGCTGCCTTCCCTGCTCCTATGTGCTTACCTCTTTCCCTTTCTGTCTTTTACACCTCTCTCACCACCTCCTCTTTCTTCCTCTGTTTTTATAATGCACAACAGATGTGCATTGAAGTACAGATTAAACTTGTATTTATAACATAACTGCTTTCTTCTGCTTTAACTGCTTTCTTCTGGAAAATGTCAAGTCCAAGATGGACAAAGGGGGCGTTGTCGGGGCTGTGTTTCTGGACCTAAGGAAGGCTTTCGATACTGTTAACCATGAGATTCTCATCACAAAATTGTCCAAGTTCAACTTTTCCCCCGATGCCTTGAGATGGATGAAATCATACCTGTTACATCCTCAGAAAGCATGAGCTCCTGAGTTGGGAAGATCTTGTGCAATACACCGACGCATGTCTTGTATTCCAGATCCTAAATGGCCTGGCTCCCCCTCCACTCAGTATTTTTGTTAAACAGAAAACCCAAACCTATGGCAGCAGATCCACAAGGTCTGCCATGAGAGGTGACTGTATAGTTCCCTTAAGGAAAAGCACCTTTAGTAAATCCGCTTTCTCTGTGAGAGCTTCACATGTCTGGAATACACTGCCATCAGACACACATAACTGCACCACATATCACACTTTCACAAAATGCATGAAGACATGGCTAAAGGTCAATCAGACTTGTGAACATAATCACTAGCTGTGTATTGCCACTTTCCATGTTGTCTGGTGTCTGTAGCTTGTGAGGTGTGGAAACACTTTGTTGCTTTTATGGATTTTGTCTTGTTGCTTTTTGTTCTATGTTGCTCTGTCTGTATGCTATGTCTTGCTTGTCCTATGTTGCTCTGTCTTTATGCTATGTCTTGCTTGTCCTATGTTGCTCTGTGTGTGCTCACTGTTCAATGATTGTCTATATTGTAATTGTTTTTAATAACCTGCCCAGGGACTAGAAGTTTAAGATGCGATGGAACGGTTGACGAAAAAAAAAAAGTCACAGAAAAAATATATTGACTGATATTGATTTATTTAGGGGGGGGGGGGGCTAATGAATATTTTAGTACCAGCGATGTCCCTTATTCCTACCCTTTAACTTTTTGTCTGACAAAATTAACATTTTACTCAACTGCGTTACCCACTCCAGTCAGCAGATGGCGGTCTGGGAATTTAACGCGATGCTGTTGGTGTGACGTATAATGTAGTGGACGGAACTCTTCTTTCAACAGCAGCAACAGTTAGTCGGACACCACGGTAGCTTGCTAGACAAAATAGCCGAACCGATAAAGCTCTTTAGACGCGTTAGTGTATATTAGCCACTGTGTTTAAAACCCACTTCTGTCGTCTAGTTAGTTATCCGTTTTAATTTCATATTTACAGTGTTTTTGTTATTAGTCAGCTAGCGGGCAGGTTAAGTTAGCATTAGCCTAGCTAGCTAACATCTCCGACCATGCGGTCACTGAGCTACTCTCCTGCTAAAGAAGAGAACATCACAGTAAAACAAGAAGTAGAGGGTGAGGCCGTTACTGTGAAAGAAGAAAAAGACGCGTTCAGAGTGAAAGAGGAGGAGGATGTTACAGTAAAAGAAGAGGAGGATGCAGTTTATGGAGTGAAAGAGGAAGAGGGGGAGATGACTGTTACGTCGATAAAGGAGGAGGAAGAAACTGGATATCTGGGCCCGGTTTCCCAAACGCAACTTAAGGCATCCAATGGTTCTAACGATGAACTTAGCCATAAGATGGGTTTGAGAAACCGTTCCCTGATTAACACTAGTAAGTACTGTCTTAAATACAGAGGTACAAACTCTGCAGTTGTTGAACTGATGTGTGGTGTTAAAGGGGAAATCTGCAATAGCTACATCCATATTGTGACTTTTATATTAGTTATTTATAGCCATTGATTCTTGAAGAATATAACACATGCCTCATGAGCTTAGTTCAACTATTGTTCCCCATCAGAACCACAAATAAGCTTTTTTTTACTCCAACGTCTAGAAAGAATGTAAATCAACACTGTATCAACATGGTTAAAACTATAATGTTGATATCATGGATGGTCAGTCCTTGCATCCATAGGTCTGTCTATGAGTTTGAAAGTAGTTACATTTCTCCAACCCCATCATCTTATTACCAAAACAGTGTTTGAACTGCAGATTTGGTTGATTGATTGCTGTGTGGGTTTTTTAAACAGCAACAAAATGGCTGCTCAGAGACGTGGTTTGGTAAACAGCTGAGGGATGGAGAAATGTAATCACTCAAATTCATAGAGAAAGCTATTGTAGCAACCTTCAGGCTATCCCCTGAATTCACTACACTATGAATACAAAGACTGGCCATCCATTATGTCATAATGATAGTTTAAGCAGGTTTCTAGGCTATATAGTATATTTTAGAATTCATCCATGATGTCATAATGATAGTTTAAGCAGGTTTCTAGGCTATATAGTATATTCTAGAATTCATCCATGAGGTCATAATGATGGTTTAACCAGGTTTCTAGGCTATATAGTATATTCTAGAATTCATCCATGAGGTCATAATGATGGTTTAACCAGGTTTCTAGGCTATATAGTATATTATAGAATTACCAGTGTAGATTTCCTGTGCGGGTCAAATTATTACAGCTGTTGATAAGTCATTGTATAATATTCAGCCAATTTTTTTCATGTCATTACATTAAAGGCGAAACATACCTAGATTCAATAACATTCATGCATTGGTTTGAAACATTTCTTTTAAACCCTTCTCAAATTTGGAGCCTTGACGGGTTTGTAAAAAACGGTTTGTCAAAAAACACTTATTTATTTAAATGTAACCTTTATTTAACTAGGCAAGTCAGTTAAGAAAAAATTCTTATTTCCAATGATGGCCTACCCCGGACGACGCTGGGCCAATTGTGCACCACCCTATGGGACTCCCAATCACGGCCGGTTGTGATACAGCCTGTAGTGACGCCTCTAGCACTGAGATGCAGTGTCTTAGACCGCTGTGCCACTCGGGAGCCTCAAAATCATGTTCTAGTGCTGTCCCCACCTAAAATACATCTTGGTCAACCAAGAGTCATCTGTTCTTTCTACCAATCGCTCCATGTGTTTTAATAAAAACAACTATATGTATGTAACTTGTCTGATGCTTTAAATAAGCCCCTTTCAAAAAATGTAGAACTAAGAACAGATATAGCCCTTGGTTCACTCCATACCTGACTGCCCTCGACAAGCACAAAAACATCTTGTGGCGTACTGCATTAGCATTGAATACTGCCCGCGATATGCAACTTTTCAGGGAAGTCAGGAACCAATTCACACAGTCAGTTAGGAAAGCAAAGGCTAGCTTTTTCAAACAGAAAGTTTTGGGACACTGTAAGGTCCATGGAGAATAAGAGCACCTCCTCCCAGCTGCCCACTGCACTGAGGCTAGGAAACACTCACCACCGATAACTCCACAATAATTGAGAATTTCAATTAGCATTTCTCTACGGCTGGCCATGCTTCCTCCTGGCTGCCCCAACCCCGGCCAACAGCTCCCCACCCCCCGCAGCTACTTGCCCAAGCCTCCCCATCTTCTCCTTCACCCAAATTCAGATAGCTGATGTTCTGAAAGTGTTGCAAAACCTGGACCCCTACAAATCAGCTGGGCTAGACAATCTGGACCCTCTCTTTCTAAAATTATCCGCCGCCATTGTGGCAACCCCTATTACTAGTCTGTTCAACCTCACTTTCGTATCGTCCGAGATTCCTAAAGATTGGAACACTTCCGCGGTCATCCCCCTCTTCAAAGGGGGTGACACTCTAGACCCAAACTGTTACAGACCTATATCCATCATGCCCTGCCTTTCTAAAGTCATCAACATCCAAGTTAACCTGTTAGGGCTAGGGGGCAGTATTTGCACGGCTGGATAAAAAAATTTACCCGATTTAATCTGGTTACTAATCCTACCCAGTAACTAGAATATGCATATACTTATTATATATGGATAGAAAACACCCTAAAGTTTCTAAAACTGTTTGAATGGTGTCTGTGAGTATAACAGAACTCATTTGGCAGGCAAAACCCTGAGACATTTTCTGACAGGAAGTGGATACCTGATGTGTTGTATTACCTTTAAACCTATGCCATTGAAAAACACAGGGGCTGAGGAATATTTTGGCACTTCCTATTGCTTCCACTAGATGTCACCAGCCTTTACAAAGTGTTTTGAGTCTTCTGGAGGGAGATCTGACCGAACAAGAGCCATGGAACGATGATGTCCCATTAGACACCTGGCGCGCGAGTTCATGTTGGGTACCCTCGTTCCAATACGTTATAAAAGAGAATGCATTCGTCCACCTTGAATATTATTCATGTTCTGGTTAAAAAAGGCCCTAATGATTTATGCTATACAACGTTTGACATGTTTGAACGAACGTAAATATATTTTTTCCCCTCGTTCATGAAGTGAAGTCCGGCGGGCTTAGATCATGTGCTAACGAGACGGAGATTTTTGGACATAAATGATGAGCTTTTTTGAACAAAACTACATTCGTTATGGACCTGTGATACCTGGAAGTGACATCTGATGAAGAGAATCAAAGGTAATGGATTATTTACATAGTATTTTCGATTTTAGATCTCCCCAACATGACGGCTAGTCTGTATCGCAATGCGTATTTTTCTGGGCGCAGTGCTCAGATTATTGCAAAGTGTGATTTCCCAATAAGGTTATTTTTAAATCTGGCAAGTTGATTGCGTTCAAGAGATGTAAATCTATAATTCTTTAAATGACAATATAATATTTTACCAATGTTTTCTAATTTTAATTATTTAATTTGTGGTGCTGACTTGACTGCCGGTTATTGGAGGGAAACGATTTCCTCAACATCAATGCCATAGTAAAACGTTGTTTTTGGATATAAATATGAACTTGATAGAACTAAAAATGCATGCATTGTCTAACATAATGTCCTAGGAGTGTCATCTGATGGAGATTGTAAAAGGTTAGTGCATCATTTTAGCTGGTTTTATGGTTTTGGTGACCCTGTCTTTGAATTGACAAAACATTACACACAACTCTTGTAAATGTACTGTCCTAACATACTCTAAATTTATGCTTTCGCCGTAAAACCTTTTTGAAATCGTAAAACGTGGTTAGATTAAGGAGATGTTTATCTTTCAAAGGGTGTAAAATAGTTGTATGTTTGAAAAATTTGAATTTTGAAATTTATTTGGATTCAAATTTGCCGCTCTTGAAATGCACCTGCTGTTGATGGAGTGCACCACGGGTGGCACGCTAGCGTCCCACCTAGCCCATAGAGGTTAACGAGAGTCTTGTCTTTAAATAGCTGTAAAATAGTCATATGTTTGAGAAATTGAAGTAATAGCATTTCAAAGGTTTTGAAAATCGCTCCACAGGATTCAACTGGCTGTTACGTAGGTGGGACGAATTTAACCCCAGAGAGGTTAAATTTACTAAATTACTCACGATAAACGTTCACAAAAAGCATAACAATTATTTTAAGAATTATAGATACATTACTCCTCTATGCACTCGATATGTCCGATTTTAACCTCTCTAGGCTAGGCGGGACGAATTCGTCCCACCTACGTAACAGCCACTGCCAGCCTGTGGCGCGATTTTCAAAACCTTAAAAATCCTATTACTTCAATTTCTCAAACATATGACTATTTTACAGCCATTTAAAGATAAGACTCTCGTTAATCTAACCACACTGTCCGATTTCAAAAAGGCTTTACAACGAAAGCAAAACATTAGATTATGTCAGCAGAGTACCAAGCCAGAAATAATCAGACACCCATTTTTCAAGCCAGCATATAATGTCACCAAAACCCAGAAGACAGCTAAATGCAGCACTCACCTTTGATGATCTTCATCAGATGACAACCCTAGGACATTATGTTATACAATACATGCATGTTTTGTTCAATCAAGTTCATATTTATATCAAAAACCAGCTTTTTACATTAGCATGTGACGTTCAGAACTAGCATACCCCCCGCAAACTTCCGGGGAATTCGCTAACATTTTACTAAATTACTCACGATAAACGTTCACAAAAAGCATAACAATTATTTTAAGAATTATAGATACAGACCTCCTCTATGCACTCGATATGTCCGATTTTAAAATAGCTTTTTGGTGAAAGCACATTTTGCAATATTCTAAGTACATAGCCCAGGCATCACGGGCTCGCTATTTAGACACCCGGCAAGTTTAGCACTCACCATAATCATATTTACTATTATAAAAATGTCATTACCTTTTGTTGTCTTCGTCAGAATACACACCCAGGACAGCTACTTCAATAACAAATGTTGGTTTGGTCCAAAATAATCCATCGTTATATCCGAATAGCGGCGTTTTGTTCGTGCGTTCCAGACACTATCCGAAATAGTAAAGAAGTGTCGCACGCTTGGCGCAATTCCTGACAATAAAATTCAAAGTATTCCATTACCGTACGTCGAAGCATGTCAACCGCTGTTTAAAATCAATTTTTACGTAATTTTTCTCGTAGAAAAGCGATAATATTCCGACAGGGAATCTCCTTTTCGGCAAACAGAGGAAAAAATCCCAAAGGCGGGGGCGGTCGGGGTCATGCGCATAAGCTAGTGTCTCTTGATGGGCCACTTGAGAAAGGCGATAATGTGTTTCAGCCTGGGGCTGGAATGACGACATTCTGTTTTTTCCCGGGCTCTGAGAGCCTATGGAAGACGTGGGAAGTGTCACGTTAGAGCAGAGATCCTTAGTAAATGATAGAGATGGCAAAGAAGTTCCAGAAATGGTCAGACAGGCCACTTCCTGTAAAGGAATCTCTCAGGTTTTGACCTGCCATTTGAGTTCTGTTATACTCACAGACACCATTCAAACAGTTTTAGAAAATTTAGGGTGTTTTCTATCCATATGTAATAAGTATATGCATATTCTAGTTACTGAGTAGGAGTGGTAACCAGATTAAATCGGGTATGTTTTTTATCCAGCCGTGTCAATGCTGCCCCCTAGCCCTAACAGGTTAAAATAGTTTTTCGGATGAAGCACATTTTGCAATATTCTGAGTAGATAGCCCGGCATCACAGGGCTAGCTATTTAGACACCCGGCAAGTTTAGCCTTCACCAAAATCCCATTTACTATAACAAAAATGGTCTTACCTTTCCTGTTCTTCGTCAGAATGCACTCCCAGGACTTCTACTTCAATAACAAATGTTGGTTTGGTCCCAAATAATCCATTGTTATATCCAAACAGCGTCGTTTTGTTCGTGAGTTCTAGACACTATCCGAAATGGTAAATAACGGTCCCACGCATGGCGCATTTCGTGACAAAAAATTTCTAAATATTCCATTACCGTACTTCGAAGCATGTCAACCGCTGTTTAAAATAAATTTTTATGCCATTATTCTTGTAAAAAAGCGATAATATTCCGACCGGGAATCTGCAATTAGCTAAACAGCCGAAGGAAAATACTGCAAGGGGTCGAATCGGGCACGCGCCTAATTCCATTCTCCTCTGATGGGCCACTTGGAAAAGGCGATAATGTGTCTCAGCCTGACGCTGCCTCGTCATCGTTCAGGTTTTTCCCGGGCTCTGAGAGCCTATTGGAGCCCTAGTAAATGTCACGTTACAGCTAAGATCCTGACTCTTCAATACACAGAAGCAAGAACAACAACACCTTGTCAGACAGGCCACTTCCTGCATGAAACCTTCTCAGGTTTTTGCCTGCCATAGGAGTTCTGTTATACTCACAGACACCATTCAAACAGTTTTAGAAACTTTAGGGTGTTTTCTATCCATATGTAATAAGTATATGCATATTCTAGTTACTGGGTAGGAGTGGTAACCAGATTAAATCGGGTACGTTTTTTATCCGGACGTGAAAATACTGCCCCCTATCCCAAACAGGCTAAGGACACCTTTCTTTCCATGACAAACTGACCAGGCGTAACTCAATATTAGGAAGGTATCCTTAATATTTTGTCCACTCAGTGGCTCTGACCCTTTACATAACAGTCAATCCTCTTTTCCAGGAAACCTTCTTTAAATTTCCCCAAATGCTTCCACACTGCTGCTCTCTCACAGCTGCTCCAGGGCATCTTGGGTTGAGGAGTCATTCTCTTCTAACCTGATCACAGCTGCTCCAGGGCCTCTTGGGTTGAGGAGTCATTCTCTTCTAACCTGATCACAGCTGCTCCAGGGCCTCTTGGGTTGAGGAGTCATTCTCTTCTAATCTGATCACAGCTGCTCCAGGGCCTCTTGGGTTGAGGAGTCATTCTCTTCTAATCTGATCACAGCTGCTCCAGGGCCTCTTGGGTTGAGGAGTCATTCTCTTCTAACCTAATCACAAACAAAGACAAGATTCAAACAAATAAACATGATGGTCCAACATAATAGGGGACAGGGGAGGTATAGGGAAGGTAGGGGAGAGGAGGGGGTTATGGGGAAGGTAGGGGAGAGGAGGGGGTATAGGGAAGGTAGGTGAGAGGAGGGGGGACTTCCTCCATGTCAGGGAAGGTAGGGAAGAGGAGATGAAAAGGAAAGACTTTGTGTCAGGTAAGCAGCCTCCAAGTCTACCCTCACCAACTGACCAGACTGAGTGAGTTCTGAACATCCCTCTCTGTCCTCTGATGCTGCGTCCAAGTCTTCTTGGGTCTTTCTGGTGTCTCTGTCTTGACTCTTTAGTGAGTTTTTTCAGTTCTTTCCCAGGCTGCCTGAAAAACACAAAAAGATGGCACATACATAAGAGTTATAAACTATCAAAATAAAGAGAATCCCACACTCCATATATAAACTCCCAATAATTTATTGGTTATTTACCAACATTTCAGCATCACTGTGCCTTCTTCAGGGTGATGTCATCAATACTTGAACCAGGTTATCTAGACAAACAGTGCAATTAGTGCAAACAATGACAATAGAGAGGGGTGTGTCATAATGATTAAGTTAATTACAATGAAGTAATGACACTTTTTTAAAAAACAATAGTTTATGGCATATTAAATATTAAAAAATAGTAGGCTATATTATACATATACGGTTCTCCATGTAATCTGATTAATTACGATCTAGGATCAGGTCCCCCCCTCTCCATGTAATCTGATTCATTATGATCTAGGATCAGGTCCCCCCTCTCCATGTAATCTGATTCATTATGATCTAGGATCAGGTCCCCCTCTCCATGTAATCTGATTCATTATGATCTAGGATCAGGTCCCCCCTCTCCATGTAATCTGATTCATTATGATCTAGGATCAGGTCCCCCCTCTCCATGTAATCTGATTCATTATGATCTAGGATCAGGTCCCCCTCTCCATGTAATCTGATTCATTATGATATAGGATCAGGTCCCACCTTGTCCATGTAATCTGATTCATTATGATATAGGATCAGGTCCCCCCTCTCCATGTAATCTGATTTATTATGATATAGGATCAGGTCCCCCCTCTCCATGTAATCTGATTCATTATGATCTAGGATCAGGTCCCCCTCTCCATGTAATCTGATTCATTATAATCTAGGACCAGGTCCCCCCTCTCCATGTTTTCTGATTCATTATGATCTAGGATCAGGTCCCTCCTCTCCATGTAATCTGACTCATTATTTTCTAGGATAAGGTCCCCGCTCTCCATGTAATCTGATTCATTATGATCTAGGATCAGGTCCCCCCCCTCTCCATGTAATCTGATTCATTATGATCTAGCATCAGGTCCCCCCTCTCCATGTAATCTGATTCATTATTATCTAGGATCAGGTCCCCCCTCTCCATGTAATGTGATTCATTATGATCTAGGATAAGGTCCCCCCCTCTCCATGTAATCTGATTCATTATGATCTAGGATCAGGTCCCCCCTCTCCATGTAATCTGATTCATTATGATGTAGGATCAGGTCCCCCCTCTCCATGTAATCTGATTCATTATGATATAGGATCTTTTTATTTTTTTTATTTAATATTTATTTAACCAGGTAGGCCAGTTGAGAACAAGTTCTCATTTACAACTGCGACCTGGCCAAGAATAAAGCAAAGCAGTGCGACCGAAACACCAACACAGAGTTACCTGGAATAAACAAGCGTACAGTCAATGACACAATATAAAAAAGAAAGTCTATATACAGTGTGTGCAAATGGCGTGAGGGGGTAATGCAATAAAAAGGCCGTAGTAGCAAAGTAATCATAATTTATCAGATTAACACTGGAGTGATAGATGAGCAGATGATGATGTGTAAGTAGTGATACTGGTGTGCAAAAGAGCAGTAAAGTAAATAAAAACAGTATGGGGATGAGGTAGGTAGATTGGGTGGGCTATTTACAGATGGACTATGTACAGCTGCAGCGATCGGTTAGCTGCTCAGATAGCTGATGTTTAAAGTTAGTGAGGGAAATATAAGTCTCCGGCTTCAGCGATTTTTGCAATTCAAAGCCAAAGGAGGTGTTGGCTTTGGGGATGACCAGTGAGATGTACCTGCTGGAGCGCGTGCTATGGGTGGGTGTTGTTATCGTGACCAGTGAGCTGAGATAAGGCGGAGCTTTACCTAGCATAGACTTGTAGATGACCTGGAGCCAGTGGGTCTGGCGACGAATATGTAGCGAGGGCCAACCAACTAAAATGACCTGTGTTGCAATCATGAAAAAAAACTACCCGGCCTTCATCGTTTGACATTGAGAACATTGGGAGAGATGAGAGCTGACGTTTTAGTAAATGTGCAGATTACGTATCTCAGTCACAGACAAGAAGCTCAATTAAGACATTATCTTCACCACTGGGACTGGGGACAACAGGACCACAGGCCAAATAATACAGCTCAACACTTCCATACTACCACAGTGAGTAGAATCAGGCTTCTGAACACAGAAAACTTGCAGAATTATTAATGATGAATTGTATTAGACGTTATTAGACATTTCTGTTGTTGAGGAGGATGGGAGACCCACAGAGACGTCAAAATGTTTTTCAAAAATCGTCGAAGAGTCATTTTTTTAACCTAAAGCATTTAATAAAGACACTTATAGTACAATATTATGGGGAATAGGAATGAGAGGGCTACTTACACCAGTTTTGGGAAGGGATCACAGCAGTGATTGAATGAGGGTATGAGGCATGAGTTGAGGTGTTCAGAGGCTTGACCAGTGCAGGACAGGATTTGACTGGGAAGACAATAACACAACACACTACACAGTGAGACAAAAGAGCTAAGAATGAGTTAGTCCAAGCAAGGAGTAAAATCATAGATGTGTAATAATGTCTTTGTGATTGACTCTACATAAAGTAATGAGAGAAAATTGACAGGGGTTCCCTCACAGTGCTTGGAGAGGAAACATTCAATGTGCCAGTGGATGAGTGGGCCACATGAGACGTGGCTTCCAGTTCATGTGAGGAGGTAGTTGACAATGGTAGTGGAGTGGTCATCGCTTGTTAACTTGTTATGGATGGTGGGCAGTATTTTCACGGCCGGATAAAAAAAAGTACCCGATTTAATCTGATTATTACTCCTGCCCAGAAACTAGAATATGCATATAATTATTAGCTTTGGATAGAAAACACTCCAAAGTTTCTAAAACTGTTTGAATGGTGTCTGTGAGTATAACAGAACTCATTTGGCAGGCCAAAACCTGAGAAGATTCCTTACAGGAAGTGCCCTCTCTGACCATTTCTTGGCCTTCTACACTCTCTTTATTGAAAACGGAGGATCTCTGCTGTAACGTGACACTTCCTACAGCTCCCATAGGCTCTCAGAAGGTGGCGGAACGGTGAATGATGACTTTGCAGGCCATGGCTGAAAAACAGTAGCGCATTTGGATAGTGGTCGATCTGAGAACAATGAGACTGGGGGCGCGTGCAGAGAAGACCCCATGTTTTTATTTTCAGTCTTTGAACGAAAACAACGACTCCCAGTTGGAATATTATCGCTTTTTTACGAGAAAAATCGCATAAAAATTGATTTTAAACAGCGTTTGACATGCTTCGAAGTACGGTAATGGAATATTTTTTAAATTTTTGTCACGAAAAGCACCGGGCACGTCACCCTTCGTAACTCTTCGGATAGTGTCTTGAACGCACAACAAAATGCCGCTATTTGGATATAACTATGGATTATTTGGAACCAAACCAACATTTGTTATTGAAGTAGAAGTCCTGGGAGTGCATTCTGATGAAGAACAGCAATGGTAATCCAATTTTTCTTATAGTAAATCTGAGTTTGGTGAGGGCCAAACTTGGTGGGTGTCAAAATAGCTAGCCCGTGATGGCGAGCTATCTACTCAGAATATTGCAAAATGTGCTTTCACCGAAAAGCTATTTTAAAATCGGACATAGCGATTGCATAAAGGAGTTCTGTATTTATAATTCTTAAAATAATTGTTATGCTTTTTGTGAATGTTTATCGTGAGTAATTTAGTAAATTCACAGGAAGTTTCGGTGGGTATGCTAGTTCTGAACGTCACATGCTAATGTAAAAAGCTGTTTTTTGATATAAATATGAACTTGATTGAACAAAACATGCATGTATTGTATAACATAATGTCCTAGGAGTGTCATCTGATGAAGATCATCAAAGGTTAGTGCTGCATTTAGCTGTCTTCTGGGTTTTTGTGACATTATATGCTAGCTTGAAAAATGGGTGTCTGATTATTTCTGGCTTGGTACTCTGCTGACATAATCTAATGTTTTGCTTTCGCTGTAAAGCCTTTTTGAAATCGGATAGTGTGGTTAGATAAAGGAGAGTATTGTCTTTAAAATGCTGTGAAATAGTCATATGTTTGAAAAATTGAAGTTTTTGTATTTTTGAGGAATTTGTAATTCGCGCCACGCCTATCATTGGATATTGGAGCAGGTGTTCCGCTAGCGGAACGTCTAGATGTAAGAGGTTAATCAGGCCTCACGTCTAAGTGGACCCCAGGTTAAGTTCTCACTTCTACAATTCAGTTTTCATCTATACCTGCCTATAACTTACCTATGCTGCTCTCCACTCAGTAACTGTTATCTAACAATTCTGTATCACTTCTATCTTCTCTCAATCCTGACTTATTATGGGATTATTACCTTCTGCTCTCTATCTTGCTCTCCTCCTGGCCCACCCTTTTGACACAAGGCTCTCATGTATTTTAGAAAAATCCACATGTCTTATAATAGTAATCCCTGAGATGATTCCATAGCTACTTAAATGTATCTCCATACTCTTCATGATCACCACAGATGTCATATATTCCTGTCCTGTTGGCTTAGAATATATCCTATATACTTAACCTAAGTCTACCGTTTTTCAGCCAGAGACTGCAAAGTCATCATTCAACCTTCTGAGAGCCTATGGGAGCCTTAGGAAGTGTCACGTTACAGCAGAGATCCTTTGTTTTCAATAAAGAGAGTGTAGAAGGCCAAGAAATGGTCAGAGAGGGCACTTCCTGTACAGAATCTTCTCAGGTTTTTGCCTGCCATATGAGTTCTGTAATACTCACAGACACCATTCAAACAGTTTTAGAAACTTTAGGGTGTTTTCTATCCAAATCAAACAATTATATACATATTCTAGTTTCTGTGCAGTAGGAATAACCAGATTAAATCGGGTACGTTTTTTATCCGGATGTGAAAATACTGCCCCCTACCCTAGAGAGGTTAAGCCAGGCACTTAACCGTAATTTCTCCTGTAAGTCACTCTGAATAAGAGCGTCTGCTAAATGACTAAAATCATTAAAAAATATATATAAACATCCAATCCTGTCATACACTGAGTGGACAAAACTTTCCATGACATACACCGAGTGGACAAATCTTTCCATGACAGACTTACCAGGTTAAAGCTTTGATCCTTTATTGATGTCACTTGCTACATCCACTTCAATCATTGTAGATGAAAGAGAAGAGACGGGTTAACCTGTTAGGGCTAGGGGGCAGCATTTGCACGTCTGGATAAAAAAAATGTACCCGATTTAATCTGGTTACTAATACTACCCAGTAACTATAATATGCATATACTTATTATATATGGATAGAAAACACTCTAAAGTTTCTAAAACTGTTTGAATGGTGTCTGTGAGTATAACAGAACTCATTTGGCAGGCAAAACCCTGAGACATTTTCTGACAGGAAGTGGATACCTGATGTGTTGTATTGACTTTAAACCTATCCCATTGAAAAACACAGGGGCTGAGGAATATTTTGGCACTTCCTATTGCTTCCACTAGATGTCACCAGCCTTTACAAAGTGTTTTGAGTCTTCTGGAGGGAGATCTGACCGAACAAGAGCCATGGAACGATGATGTCCCATTAGACACCTGGCGCGCGAGTTCATGTTGGGTACCCTCGTTCCAATACGTTATAAAAGAGTATGCATTCGTCCACCTTGAATATTATTCATGTTCTGGTTAAAAAAGGCCCTAATGATTTATGCTATACAACGTTTGACATGTTTGAACGAACGGAAATATATTTTTTCCCCTCGTTCATGACGAGAAGTCCGGCTGGCTTACATCATGTGCTAACGAGACGGAGATTTTTGGACATAAATGATGAGCTTTTTTGAACAAAACTACATTCGTTATGGACCTGTGATACCTGGAAGTGACATCTGATGAAGAGAATCAAAGGTAATGGATTATTTACATAGTATTTTCGATTTTAGATCTCCCCAACATGACGTCTAGTCTGTATCGCAACGCGTATTTTTCTGGGCGCAGTGCTCAGATTATTGCAAAGTGTGATTTCCCAGTAAGGTTATTTTTAAATCTGGCAAGTTGATTGCGTTCAAGAGATGTAAATCTATAATTCTTTAAATGACAATATAATATTTTACCAATGTTTTCTAATTTTAATTATTTAATTTCTGACGCTGACTTGACTGCCGGTTATTGGAGGGAAACGATTTCCTCAACATCAATGCCATAGTAAAACGCTGTTTTTGGATATAAATATGAACTTGATAGAACTAAAAATGCATGCATTGTCTAACATAATGTCCTAGGAGTGTCATCTGATGGAGATTGTAAAAGGTTAGTGCATCATTTTAGCTGGTTTTATGGTTTTGGTGACCCTGTCTTTGACTTGACAAAACATTACACACAACTCTTGTAAATGTACTGTCCTAACATACTCTAAATTTATGCTTTCGCCGTAAAACCTTTTTGAAATCGTAAAACGTGGTTAGATTAAGGAGATGTTTATCTTTCAAATGGTGTAAAATAGTTGTATTTTTGAAAAATTTGAATTTTGACATTTATTTGGATTCAAATTTGCCGCTCTTGAAATGCACCTGCTGTTGATGGAGTGCACCACGGGTGGCACGCTAGCGTCCCACCTAGCCCATAGAGGTTAAAGAAGAATTTTTTTCAAAGCCTTGAGACAATTGAGAAAATGGATTGTGTGTGTGTGCCATTCAGAGGGTGAATGGGCAACACAAAAGATTGGTTTGAGTGTCAAGAACTGCAACGCTGCTGGGTTTTTCACTCTCAACAGTTTCCCCGTGTGTATCAAGACTGGTCCAACACCCAAAGGACATCCAGCCAACTGGACACAACTGTGGGGAAGCAGTAGGGTCAACATGGCCCCAGCATCCCCATGGAACACCTTATCCATGCCCCGACGAACTGAAGCTGTTCTGAGGGCAAAAAGTGGTGCAACTCAATATTACGAAGGTGTTCTTAATACTCTTGGGGCTAGGTGGGACGCTAGCGTGCCACCCGTGGTGCACTCCATCAACAGCAGGTGCATTTCAAGAGCGGCAAATTTGAATCCAAATAAATGTCAAAATTCAAATTTTTCAAAAATACAACTATTTTACACCATTTGAAAGATAAACATCTCCTTAATCTAACCACGTTTTACGATTTCAAAAAGGTTTTACGGCAAAAGCATAAATTTAGAGTATGTTAGGACAGTACATTTACAAGAGTTGTGTGTAATGTTTTGTCAAGTCAAAGACAGGGTCACCAAAACCATAAAACCAGCTAAAATGATGCACTAACCTTTTACAATCTCCATCAGATGACACTCCTAGGACATTATGTTAGACAATGCATGCATTTTTAGTTCTATCAAGTTCATATTTATATCCAAAAACAGCGTTTTACTATGGCATTGATGTTGAGGAAATCGTTTCCCTCCAATAACCGGCAGTCAAGTCAGCGTCAGAAATTAAATAATTAAAATTAGAAAACATTGGTAAAATATTATATTGTCATTTAAAGAATTATAGATTTACATCTCTTGAACGCAATCAACTTGCCAGATTTAAAAATAACCTTACTGGGAAATCACACTTTGCAATAATCTGAGCACTGCGCCCAGAAAAATACGCGTTGCGATACAGACTAGACGTCATGTTGGGGAGATCTAAAATCGAAAATACTATGTAAATAATCCATTACCTTTGATTCTCTTCATCAGATGTCACTTCCAGGTATCACAGGTCCATAACGAATGTAGTTTTGTTCAAAAAAGCTCATCATTTATGTCCAAAAATCTCCGTCTCGTTAGCACATGATGTAAGCCAGCCGGACTTCTCGTCATGAACGAGGGGAAAAAATATATTTCCGTTCGTTCAAACATGTCAAACGTTGTATAGCATAAATCATTAGGGCCTTTTTTAACCAGAACATGAATAATATTCAAGGTGGACGAATGCATACTCTTTTATAACGTATTGGAACGAGGGTACCCAAGATGAACTCGCGCGCAAGGTGTCTAATGGGCCATCATCGTTCCATGGCTCTTGTTCGGTCAGATCTCCCTCCAGAAGACTCAAAACACTTTGTAAAGGCTGGTGACATCTAGTGGAAGCAATAGGAAGTGCCAAAATATTCCTAAACCCCTGTGTTTTTCAATGGGATAGGTTTAAAGTCAATACAACACATCAGGTATCCACTTCCTGTCAGAAAATGTCTCAGGGTTTTGCCTGCCAAATGAGTTCTGTTATACTCACAGACACCATTCAAACAGTTTTGGAAACTTTAGAGTGTTTTCTATCCATATATAATAAGTATATGCATATTCTAGTTACTGGGTAGGATTAGTAACCAGATTAAATCGGGTACATTTTTTTTATCCAGACGTGCAAATGCTGCCCCCTAGACCCAACAGGTTAATGTTTTGTACACCCAGTTTACATCATCAATATTTGTTTTATTCCAACTGTTTGGTTATTATAACAGCGTCACTGAATGTACAACACATTAAGAACGCCTTCTCTTTCCATGACATTAGACAGACCAGGTGAATCCAGGTGAAACCTACGATCCCTTATTGATGTCACTTGTTAGATCCACTTCAATCAGTGTAGATGAAGAAGGGGAGGAGACAGGTAAAAAAAAAATGCTTGAGACAATTGAGACATGGATTGTGTGTGTGTGTGTCATTCAGAGTGTGAATGGGCAAGATCAAAATACACTACAAAAGTATGTGAACACGTGCTCATCGAACATCTCAATCCAAAATCATGGGCATTGACATGGAGTTGGTCCCCCACTTTGCTGCTAGATGTTGGAACATTGCTGCGGGGGGACTTGCTTCCATTCAGCCACAAGAGCATTAGTGAGGTCGGGTCACTGATGTTGGGGGCAATTAGGTCCTGGCTCGCAGTCGGCGTTCCAATTCATCCCTAAGGTGTTCGATGGGGTTGAGGTGGGTTGAGGTTTGCAGGCCGGTCAAGTTCTTCCACATCGATCTCTGCCGTTGTTGCTCCTAGACGTTTCCACTTCACAATAACAGCACTTACAGTTGATCGGTGGGGGGGGGGGGGGGGTACCTCTAGCAGGGCAGAAATTTCACGAAATGACTTGTTGGAAAGGTGGCATCCTATGACTGTGCCACGTTGAAAATCACTGAGCTCTTCAGTAAGGCCTTCCTACTGACAATGTTTGTCTATGGAGATTGCATGGCTGTGTGCTCAATTTTATAGACCTGTCAGCAACAGGTGTCTGAAATTGCTGTATCCACAAATTTGAAGGGGTGTTCACATACTATTTGTATATATAGTGTATTTAAGTTCCTTTGAACGGGGGTATGGTTATAGGTGCCAGGCGCACTGGTTTGTGTCAAGAACTGCAACGCTGCTGGTTTTTTTTTTCACACTCAATAGTGTCCTGTGTGTATCGAGAATGGTCCACCACCCAAAGGACATCCAGTCAACCTGCCACAACTGTGGGGAAGCATTGGAGTCAACATGGGCGCAGCATCCCTATGGAACGCTTTCCACACCTTGTAGTGTCCATGACCCAACGAATTGAGACTGTTCTGAATGCAAAAGGGGGGGCGGGGGTAACTCAATATTAGGAAGGTATTGTTAATTTTTTGTACACTCAGTAGAAACAGAATTAGTATAATACAGTCAGGAAGACAGAGAGGTGATCTAGTTACTCAGTAGAAACAGAATTAGTATAATTCAGTCAGGAAGACAGGGATGTGAATGATCTAGCTACTGCCTGTCTTATTTATCGGTGGACCGTGTCTTCTTCTCTCAGTTGTGGTGTGCCGTGCGAACCCTGGAGAGCGCCCACGAGGGACTCGTGACCCCACAACCCCCCCAAAATACAGCCTCATCGGCACCCTCTCCAACTCGCCAGACTTTGTAGAGCACTTCCAGTGCCCCACTGGCTCCCTTGTGAACTGGGGTCACCGCTGCGTGTCGTGGTAGGGCCTGGCAGAACCACTGGCTCCCTTATGAACTGGGGTCACCGCTGCATGTCGTGGTAGGGCCTGGCAGACCCACAGGCTCCCTTATGAACTGGGGTCACCGCTGCGTGTCATGGTAGGGCCTGGCAGACCCACTGGCTCCCTTATGAACTGGGGTCACCGCTGCGTGTCGTGGTAGGGCCTGGCAGACCCACTGGCTCCCTTGTGAACTGGGGTCACCGCTGCGTGTCGTGGTAGGGCCTGGCAGACCCACTGGCTCCCTTATGAACTGGGGTCACCGCTGCATGTCGTGGTAGGGCCTGGCAGACCCACTGGAGGGCGCTGCCTGCCTGTGGAGGCTACATGGAGAACCAAGAGGAGGAGGAGGAGGAAGAGAACCTCCAACTAATCATCTAATGTTTTTTTCATCTAGTAAATTTTTTCTTTGTACATGACGCTGGATTACTTGTGGTTTGTGGGTAGAGCAGGACAGATCCCAGGTGAGCAAGAGGGAAGCGTGCGGAGAGAAACGTTGCTGTCAGCTGATGTGTGTGTAATTCCAGTGTTAGGGGATGGTATATTTCCTCTTCGTCCAAACACCATCACATCCCCCCACCCTACTCACCCGTGGGGTACAAAGGCACGTTTTATTTATTGTTTGCTGGACTTGGTAAGGGGCCGTCGCAGTCCTCACAGTGTACCCTGTTTACAATTCAAACCAGAGCCTCTAATGACTGAGAGCTCTCACTGAAAGCACTGTAACCTCACAGGAAGTGCTCATCTGCCTCTGTGACCTCGCAGGAAGTGCAAAAATCTTGGCTGTGACCTCACAAGAAGTGCAGAAACTTCACTGTGATTGAACATTGCAGGGTTTTTTTCTGGATTAAAACGGGGCTTAGGGTGGTGGGTGTGACAGGGGGCGTGGTAGGGCACAGCAATTGGCGCAGTCGGCACAGCTGAATTTTTAAAGGCTGCCATCTTTGTGTTTTTTTTTTATCGCCATTTTTAAGACATGCATTTTTGCAGTTTTAAAGTTAATTTCCTGCAATTCTATGCATTTTGCCATGGCAAGTGCTGTGTTATTTTGCTCAAACTTAAAAACAATATCAATATTGTTAAATTCATTCTTTTTGGAATTTCACAAATATTATATTATTAAAACATACATGCTTGTAGGTCCATTGTCTTTTTTACATATTTTATTATAAATAAAATTACAGTTTGGACTTAAAATTATTTTAGGCGGCCCCCCCCCAAGGGTTTCTGTGGCAGAAAAATCCCTGCATTGTATATGGCTTCATCTCAAATGTATATTTCCTAAATGACTTACAGAGCCACATAAGTCATCCACAAGAGAGCACCACTGCTTCCGGTCTGCATTCCCTATATAGTAAACACATAGTACTATGTGGCTCTGGTAAATAGTAGTGACCTACGGGGTGTCAAAGGGTATCATTTGAGATGGAGCTATATAGACTAATCTCTCCTTTTCTTTCTCCGTTGCTTCACAGGAAGTTGTCGCTGAAATTCTAACCAGAAAGGAAGAGAGAGACAGTAGATTCCTCCAAACAACTATTTAAAAAAAAATAAGATTTGCATAAAAGGGAGCTGGTTAAATGAATTAGTGAAAAGTGAGTTAACATTCTAATGTGAATGATGATGATTTCTAATATTGTGTCTGGTTTCATCCATCAGATGTCTGTGATCTCACACTGGACCCAAACACAGTACACAGACGCCTCTCTCTGTCTGAGGAGAACAGAAAGGTGACATGGAGGACAGAGGAGCAGCCGTATCCTGATCACCCAGAGAGATTTGAGGACTGCAGACAGGTGCTGTGTAGAGAGGGTCTGACTGGGCGCTGTTACTGGGAGGCAGAGTGGAGTGGGGGGGCTGATATAGGAGTGACATATAAAGGAATCAGCAGGAGAGGAAGGGATAATGACTGTTGGCTTGGATACAATGACAAGTCCTGGAGTCTGTTCTGCTCTGACAACAGATACTCTGTCAGGCATAATAATCATCTCACTACCATAGACGTCCCCTCCTCCAGACCCCACAGAGTAGGAGTGTATCTGGACTGGCCAGCCGGCACTCTGTCCTTCTATAGAGCCTCCTCTGACACACTGACCCACCTGATCACATTCACCTCCACATTCACTGAGCCACTCTATCCAGGATTTAGAGTTCATGTTGACTCCTCAGTGTCCCTGAAATAATAACTGGACACACACACACACACACACACACACACACACACACACACACACACACACACACACACACACACTGGACACACACTGGACACACACACACTGGACACACACACACTGGACACACACATAAATACACACTGGACACACACACTCAACACACACACACTGGACACACACACACACATACACACTGGACACACACACACACACACTGAACACACACACACACACACACACACACACACACACACTGAAACACACACACACACACACTCACTGGACACACATACACACACACACTCACTGGACACACATACACACACACACTCACTGGACACACATACACACACACACTCACTGGACACACACACACACACACACACTCACTGGACACACACACACACACACACTGAAACACACACACACTGGCCACCCACTCAAACTGGACAAACACTGGAATGACATACACACACTCAAACGGACATACAAACGCACTGGAAACACACTGGACACACACACACACTGGACACACACAAACACACTGGACACACACACACACACACACACTGGACCCACTGGATAAACACACACACACTGGATAAACACACACTCACTGGACACACACACACTCACTGGACACACACACACTCACTGGACACACACACACACACTGGACACACACGCTTGACACACACACACGCTTGACACACACACTGGATACACACACACAAACACACTGGATACACACACACACACACACACACACACACTGGATACACACACACACACACACACTGGATACACACACACACAAACACACTGGATACACACACACACACACACACACACACACACACACACACACACACACACACACACACACACACACACACAAACACTGGATACACACACACAAACACACTGAACACACACACACACACACACACTGGATACACACACACACACACACACTGGATACACACACACACACACACAAACACACTGGATACACACACACACACACACACACACACACACACACAAACACACTGGATACACACACACAAACACACTGAACACACACACACTGACACACATAAACACTGAAACACACACAATTGACAAACACACACTGGACACTCACACGTGTTAAATCAGTTTCTGGACCACAGGTTCTAGAACAGCTTCTATCCCAGTTCTATCTGCCTGTTAAATCAGTTTCTGGACCACAGGTTCTAGAACAGCTTCTATCCCAGTTCTATCTGCCTGTTAAATCAGTTTCTGGACCACAGGTTCTAGAACAGCTTCTATCCCAGTTCTATCTGCCTGTTAAATCAGTTTCTGGACCACAGGTTCTAGAACAGCTTCTATCCCAGTTCTATCTGCCTGTTAAATTATCAACCTAAACTGTTTTCATTCACACACACATATACACACACACACTGAACACACACACACACACACACACACACACACACACTGGGCACATGCTCACACACTGAACACACACACACTGGACACACTCTGAACACACACACACACACTGAAACACACACACACACATACACACTCAAACTGGACAAACACACAGGACACACACACACACACACACACCCACACTGGACAAACACACACACTGGAAACACACACACACTTTGGACACACAAACACACTGGATACACACACACACACTCTGGACACACACACTGAACACACACACACACTGACACACACAATGGACAAACACACACTGGACACTCACACATGACAGGCTTGTAATATTTTCTGATCTTTTTATGATATATTTTACTGTTTGTGTTTGTACCACAGGAGGTTGGTGGGACCTTATTTAGGGAGGACAGGCTTGTAATGGCTGGAGTGGAATAAGTGGAATGGTATCAAACACGTGGTTTCCATGTGTTCCATTTCATTCACTCTGTTCCAGACATTATTATGAGCCGTCCTCCCCTCAGCAGCCTCCTCTGGTATGTACTGTCCTGTATGTGAGAGAGATCCAATAAAGAATTACAATATATGTATTACTTTTAATACCTGCAAATTGCAAATAAACTACTGGAACTCCTTATGAATGTCTGCAGTCGACAAGAGGTGAAAATATTACCGGAATATTCTGCAAAATGTTGATGAAGACGTCACTCAATCCACCCAAAACAACATGCAGTCTTTCCACAAGACTCCCATGAAGTTATAGTGTGACGTTATGAGTCGACGTTAAAGTAACATTCTCACAACATACTGCACTTGATTTTATCCTGTTTTAGATGTATCCTCTGTTTAAACATTTAAACTCTTACAATAACACTGTTAAAATACCAATGTGATCATTTCTTGTCTTTTATGTTGGAAAAACAAATTGTACAATTATATGTGGACATACGCTCCATAGTTGTACAAGTATACATGGTTATATTGTACTTTTCATAATAAAACATACTTGAAACAAGAAAAAGCATGTTAATTGTGAAAACAATTTCGTTATTGATTTTTACATTGCTTCTCCCTGTCTCATGTTGACGTTTGTCATGAATCTTGACCTGGAGGCAGAACTGTGCGATTTCCTCTAGATATGCCAGCTGCAAAGTCAGAATTGGCTGTGGAAAATAATGTTGTTTTATGGTCTTAATTTAAGGGAAGGATTAGCAGTGTGGTTAGGGTTGAGGTTAGGATTAAAATCTGATTGTATTACTTTGTGCCTGTGCCAGCTAGGGAATACTTTGCTGAACTGCCTCCAGGGCAAGATTCATAACAATAAATGCCAACCTGCCTCCAGTGCAAGATTCATGACAATAAATGCCAACCTGCCTCCAGGGCAAGATTCATGACAATAAATGCCAACCTGCCTCCAGGGCAAGATTCATGACAATAAATGCCAACCTGCCTCCAGGGCAAGATTCATGACAATAAATGCCAACCTGCCTCCCAGTCATCCCCTCCTTATCTTTACAAGGCTGCAGAACATGCAAGCCAGTGATGTGGGGGTTCTCTCATAACCCTCAGTCCCCAGGTGGGTAGATGGCAGGTTGAATAAAGAGAAGCTAGTGATGTGGGGGTTCTCTCATAACCCTCAGTCCCCAGGTGGGTAGATGGCAGGTTGTATATAGAGAAGCTAGTGATGTGGGGGTTCTCTCATAACCCTCAGTCCCCAGGTGGGTAGATGGCAGGTTGAATAAAGAGAAGCTAGTGATGTGGGGGTTCTCTCATAACCCTCAGTCCCCAGGTGGGTAGATGGTAGGTTGAATAAAGAGAAGCTAGTGATGTGGGGGTTCTCTCATAACCCTCAGTCCCCAGGTGGGTAGATGGCAGGTTGAATAAATAGAAAACAATAGGCTACATAAAACAATCCATAAATGTATAATTATTATGTAATTTACACAAAACATTAAGGACACCTTTCTTTCCATGACAAACTGACCAGGCGTAACTCAATATTAGGAAGGTATCCTTAATATTTTGTCCACTCAGTGGCTCTGACCCTTTACATAACAGCCTATCCTCTTTTCCAGGAAACCTTCTTTAAATTTCCCCAAATGCTTCCACACTGCTGCTCTCTCACAGCTGCTCCAGGGCCTCTTAGGTTGAGGAGTCATTCTCTTCTAACCTGATCACAGCTGCTCCAGGGCCTCTTGGGTTGAGGAGTCATTCTCTTCTAACCTGATCACAGCTGCTCCAGGGCCTCTTGGGTTGAGGAGTCATTCTCTTCTAACCTGATCACAGCTGCTCCAGGACCTCTTGGGTTGAGGAGTCATTCTCTTCTAACCTGATCACAGCTGCTCCACGGCCTCTTGGGTTGAGGAGTCATTCTCTTCTAACCTGATCACAGCTGCTCCAGGACCTCTTGGGTTGAGGAGTCATTCTCTTCTAATCTGATCACAGCTGCTCCAGGGCCTCTTGGGTTGAGGAGTCATTCTCTTCTAACCTGATCACAGCTGCTCCAGGACCTCTTGGGTTGAGGAGTCATTCTCTTCTAACCTGATCACAGCTGCTCCAGGGCCTCTTGGGTTGAGGAGTCATTCTCTTCTAACCTGATCACAAACAAAGACAAGATTCAAACAAATAAACATGATGGTCCAACATAATAGGGGGGGGGGGGGGGGGGGTATAGGGAAGGTAGGGGAGAGGAGGGGGTGTAGGGAAGGTAGGGGAGAGGAGGGGGTATAGGGAAGGTAGGGGAGAGGAGGGGGGTATAGGGAAGGTAGGGGAGAGGAGGGGGTATAGGGAAGGTAGGGGAGAGGAGGGGGTGATAGGGAAGGTAGGGGAGAGGAGGGGGGTATAGGTAAGGTAGGGGAGAGGAGGGGGTATAGGGAAGGTTGGGGCGAGGAGGGGGGTATAGGGTAGGTAGGGGAGAGGGTATAGGAAAGGTAGGGGAGAGGAGAGGGTATAGGGAAGGTAGGGGAGAGGAGGGGGTATAGGGAAGGTAGGGGAGAGGAGGGGGTTTAGGGAAGGTAGGGGAGAGGAGGGGGTATAGGGAAGGTAGGGGAGAGGGGGTATAGGGAAGGTAGGGGAGAGGAGGGTATAGGGAAGGTAGGGGAGAGTAGGGGGGTATAGGGAAGGTAGGGGAGAGGAGGGGGTATAGGGATGGTAGGGGAGAGGAGGGGGTATAGGGAAGGTAGGGGAGAGGAGGGGGGTATAGGGAAGGTAGGGGAGAGGAGGGGGTATAGGGAAGGTAGGGGAGAGGAGGGGGTATAGGGAAGGTAGGGGAGAGGAGGGGGTATAGGGAAGGTAGGGGAGAGGAGGGGGTATAGGGAAGGTAGGGGAGAGGAGGGGTGTGTAGGGAAGGTAGGGGAGAGGGGGGGTATAGGGAAGTTAGGGGAGAGGAGGGGGTATAGGGAAGGTAGGGGAGAGGAGGGGGTATAGGGAAGGTAGGGGAGAGGAGGGGGGTATAGGGAAGGTAGGGGAGAGGAGGGGGGACTTCCTCCATGTCAGGTAAGCAGCCTCCAAGTCTATCCTCACCAACTGACCAGACTGAGTGAGTTCTGAACATCCCTCTCTGTCCTCTGATGCTGCGTCCAAGTCTTCTTGGGTCTTTCTGTTGTCTCTGTCTTGACTCTTTAGTGAGTTTTTTCAGTTCTTTCCCAGGCTGCCTGAAAAACACAAAAAGATGGCAACTACATAAGAGTTTTAAACTATGAAAATAAAGAGAGTCGCACACTCCATATATAAACTCCCAGTAATTTATTGGGTATTTACCAACGTTTCAGCATCACTGTGCCTTCAGGGTGATGTCATCAATACTTGAACCAGGTTATGTAGACAAACAGTGCAATTAGTGCAACCAATGACAATAGAGAGGGGTGTGTCATAATGATTAACCTCTTACATCTAGACGTTCCGCTAGCGGAACACCTGCTCCAATATCCAATGATGGGCGTGGCGCCAAATACAAACTCCTCTAAAATCCGAAAACTTCCATTTTTCAAACATATTTTTTTTATCCAGCCGTGAAAATACTGCCCCCTAGCCATAAGAGGATAAATAGTTATTGAATAACCATGGGTGGCAAACCCTCAAAGGAGGTGCAGGAATTAACTGGAGATGAGCAGTATATTGAGTTAAATGTTATAAAATAAATATTTCTTTCAGTCCAATATGGAGAAGGAAGTATGAATTTGATGGAAGTTTGGACATAGAAAAGTCGGGACTAATGATAAGAAAGATACATAAGGTATGTGGGGACAAGACAGGGAAACAGCAGGTCGAGGGTTAGACATAGCCAGGGTGTGGCTGTCTGAAGCCTGGAGAAGAAGGCAAGTGTAGAGAAATAATCCATAGTGATTATAGCGATTTTTCTCGTAAAATGGCGATTAATATTCCGACCGGGCGACGTTGTTTTCGTTCAAAGACTGTAAATGTATAATGGACTCTTCACGTGCACACGCGCCTGTTTCATTGTTCTCAGATCGACCACTATCCAAATGCGCTACTGTTTTTCAGCCTGGGACTGCAGAGTCATCATTCAACATTCTGGCGCCTTCTGAGAGCCTATGGGAGTCTTAGAAAATATCACGTTACAGCAGAGATCCTCTGTTTTCGATTAAGAGGCTATAGAAGGCCAAGTAATGGTCAGAGAGGGCAATTCCTGTATAGAATCTTCTCAGATTTTGGCCTGCCATATGAGTTCTGTTATACTCACAGACACCATTCAAACAGTTTTAGAAACTTTAGAGTGTTTTCTATCGAAATCAAACAATTATATTCATATTCTAGTTTCTGGGCAGGAGTAAAAACCAGATTAAGTCGGGTGCGTTTTTTATCCGGACGTGAAAATACTGCCCCCTATCCTAAACAGGTTAAACCGCAGCCGTCGACACAGCAGTTCTTAAAAGAGGAATTAAACATAGACAGAGCTATATTAAAATTGTCAGTCTAGAGCACCAGTGAAAGGGATTTCTAAATGGGAGAAGTTAGGAGCAATTTATATAAGGACGGTATTTGGTATCATGATAAGTTACCAATACTACCTAAGTCATTGTTTAGAGATGCAGCAAGATTGACACATGGGCAGAGCCATGTGTCAACAGGGGGGATAGTAGAGCAGGTTCGGAAACACTTTGTGGCCTATTGGATAACGAACTACTTAATTAAAAAAACCTTTTTTATAATAGATAAGTATATTAAATGGGAAGAAGTGGTCCCAACTTACTGGGTGGACACGATTAGGGTAGTTGGTTTACTAGGATCTATCTCTTTAAATAATGGATTACATTTTAGCTGATCAGGTAAACCATATAGAATGCCAGAGTTAGGGAGGCCAGAACAGGTAGACATAGAAGTTGAAGATATACTAACAGAACACATGGTTAACCAAACCCGTATGTCTGAGACTTTGTGTCCAACAGCTGAATTACAGGAGAAGATGATTCACTCAATCCAACCAGGAGACTGGGTGTGGATCCAGTCCCTGTGGAGAAAAGAACTGGAAGCAGCCACGGTGGGAGGGCCCATACCAAGTGTTCCTGGTAATAGCCTTCGTGGTGAGAATAGCTGAAAGAGCTACCTGGGTTCATATCACACATTGCGGGAGGGTAAGACACACTGACACTGTCGAACAATCACAGAGTTAGGAGAAGAACCGAATACCAATAAGGTTCGGGGGTTACCTCTCTAACGAAGATTCCCAAAACCCGCCCGATCCTCACTGTGTGCGTTCATAGAAGTGAAAGTGTGGGTTGGCCTCTAGCCAGTGATATATTCTCCGGGAGGGGGTGGGGCTTTACAGGGGTACTGGTCAGTCTGAGCTGTCTGATTGTGGGAGCCATATTGGGCCAACTCTTTTCTCTGTATACATCAATGATGTCGCTCTTGCTGCTGGTGAATCTCTGATCCACCTCTACGCAGACGACACCATTCTGTACACTTCTGGCCATTCTTTGGACACTGTGTTAACCTCTTAGGGCTAGGGGGCAGTATTTACACCGCCGGATAAAAAACGTACCCGACTTAATCTGCTTACTACTCCTACCCAGTAACTAGAATATGCATATAGTTATTAGATATGGATAGAAAAGACCCTAAAGTTTCTAAAACTGTTTGAATGGTGTCTGTGAGTATAACAGAACTCATATGGCAGGCAAAAACCTGAGAGATTCCTTTACAGGAAGTGGCCTGTCTGACCATTTATTGGCTTTCTATGACATCTCTTTCCAAAAACAAAGGATCTCTGCAGTACCGTGACACTTCCCACGGCTCCCATAGGCTCTCAGAGCCCAGGAAAAAGCTGAATGTCGTCATTCCAGCCCCAGGCTGAAACACATTATCGCCTTTGTCAATTGGCCGATCAGGGGACAGTGGGCTTAGGCGCGTACACTGGTCGCCCCCGTCTTTCTTTTTTTCCCTCTATTTACCGAAACGCAGATTCCCGGTCGGAATATTATTGCTTTTTTACGAGATAAATTGCATAAAAATTGATTTTAAACAGCGGTTGACATGCTTCGAAGTACGGTAATGGAATATTTAGAATTTGTTTGTCACGAAATGCGCCATGCTCGTAACCCTGATATACCATTTCGGATAGTGTCTAGAACGCACGAACAAAACGCCGCTGTTTGGATATAACGATGGATTATTTGGGACCAAACCAACATTTGTTATTGAAGTAGAAGTCCTGGGAGTGCATTCTGACGAAGAACACCAAAGGTAATAACATTTTTGTTATAGTAAATCTGATTTTGGTGAAGGCTAGTATGCTAGTTCTGAACGTCACATGCTAATGTAAAAAGCTGGTTTTTAATATAAATATGAACTTGATTGAACAAAACATGCATGTATTGTATAACATAATGTCCTAGGGTTGTCATCTGATGAAGATCATCAAAGGTTAGTGCTGCATTTAGCTGTGGTTTGGGTTTATGTGACATTATATGCTAGCTTGAAAAATGGGTGTCTGATTATTTCTGGCTGGGTACTCTGCTGACATAATCTAATGTTTTGCTTTCGTTGTAAAGCCTTTTTGAAATCGGACAGTGTGGTTAGATTAACGAGAGTCTTGTCTTTAAAATGGTGTAAAATAGTCATATGTTTGAAAAATTGAAGTTTTTACATTTTTGAGGTATTTGAATAACGCGCCACGGGATTACACTGGCTGTTGGGCTAGCCCATAGAGGTTAATGTTTTGTGTAAATTACATAATAATTATACATTTATGGATTGTTTTATGTAGCCAATTGTATTCTCTTTATTCAACCTGCCATCTACCCACCTGGGGACTGAGGGTTATGAGAGAACCCCCACATCACTAGCTTCTCTTTATTCAACCTGCCATCTACCCACCTGGGGACTGAGGGTTATGAGAGAACCCCCACATCACTAGCTTCTCTTTATTCAACCTGCCATCTACCCACCTGGGGACTGAGGGTTATGAGAGAACCCTCACATCACCAGCTTCCATGTTCTGCAGCTTTGTAAAGATAAGGAGGGGACGACTGGGAGGCAGGTTGGCATTTATTGTCATGAATCTTGCCCTGGAGGCAGGTTGGCATTTATTGTCATGAATCTTGCCCTGGAGGCAGTTCAGCAAAGTGGTTACTAGCTGGCACAGGCACAAAGTAATACAATCCGATTTTAATCCTAACCTCAACCCTAACCACACTGCTAATCCTTCCCTTAACCTCTATGGGCTAGGTGGGACGCTAGCGTGCCACCCGTGGTGCACTCCATCAACAGCAGGTGCATTTCAAGAGCGGCAAATTTGAATCCAAATAAATGTCAAAATTCAAATTTTTCAAACATACAACTATTTTACACCCTTTGAAAGATAAACATCTCCTTAATCTAACCACGTTTTACGATTTCAAAAAGGTTTTACGGCGAAAGCATAAATTTAGAGTATGTTAGGACAGTACATTTACAAGAGTTGTGTGTAATGTTTTGTCAATTCGAAGACAGGGTAACCAAAACCATAAAACCAGCTAAAATGATGCACTAACCTTTTACCACCTCCATCAGATGACACTCCTAGGACATTATGTTAGACAATGCATGCATTTTTAGTTCTATCAAGTTCATATTTATATCCAAAAACAGCGTTTTACTATGGCATTGATGTTGAGGAAATCGTTTCCCTCCAATAACCGGCAGTCAAGTCAGCGTCACAAATTAAATAATTAAAATTAGAAAACATTGGTAAAATATTATATTGTCATTTAAAGAATTATAGATTTACATCTCTTGAACGCAATCAACTTGCCAGATTTAAAAATAACCTTACTGGGAAATCACACTTTGCAATAATCTGAGCACTGCGCCCAGAAAAATACGCGTTGCGATACAGACTAGACGTCATGTTGGGAAGATCTAAAATCGAAAATACTATGTAAATAATCCATTACCTTTGATTCTCTTCATCAGATGTCCCTTCCAGGTATCACAGGTCCATAACGAATGTAGTTTTGTTCAAAAAAGCTCATCATTTATGTCCAAAAATCTCCGTCTTGTTAGCACATGATCTAAGCCAGCCGGACTTCTCGTCATGAACGAGGGGAAAAAATATATTTACGTTCGTTCAAACATGTCAAACGTTGTATAGCATAAATCATTAGGGCCTTTTTTAACCAGAACATGAATAATATTCAAGGTGGACGAATGCATACTCTTTTATAACGTATTGGAACGAGGGTACCCAACATGAACTCGCGCGCCAGGTGTCTAATGGGACATCATCGTTCCATGGCTCTTGTGCGGTCAGATCTCCCTCCAGAAGACTCAAAACACTTTGTAAAGGCTGGTGACATCTAGTGGAAGCAATAGGAAGTGCCAAAATATTCCTCAGCCCCTGTGTTTTTCAATGGCATAGGTTTAAAGGTAATACAACACATCAGGTATCCACTTCCTGTCAGAAAATGTCTCAGGGTTTTGCCTGCCAAATGAGTTCTGTTATACTCACAGACACCATTCAAACAGTTTTAGAAACTTTAGAGTGTTTTCTATCCATTTATAATAAGTATATGCATATTCTAGTTACTGGGTAGGATTAGTAACCAGATTAAATCGGGTACATTTTTTTTATCCAGACGTGCAAATGCTGCCCCCTAGCCCTAACAGGTTAAATTAAGACCATAAAACAACATTTTCCACAGCCAATTTTGACTTTGCAGCTGACATATCTAGAGGAAATCGCACAGTTCTGCCTACAGGTCAAGATTCATGACAAACGTCAACATGAGACAGGGAGAAGCAATGTAAAAATCAATAACGAAATTGTTTTCACAACTAACGTAGGATAGGGGGCGCCACAGCGCATTTTAAAAAAAAATCGTTCCCATTTTCAACGGCCTACTAATCAAACTCAGAAGCTAGGGCATGCATATACTTATTATATATGGATAGAAAACACTCTAAAGTTTCTAAAACTGTTTGAATGGTGTCTGTGAGTATAACAGAACTCAAATGGCAGTCAAAACCCCGAGACCGATTGAAACAGGAAGTGGAATTCTGAATTGTGGACTCGACTTCTCATCTTTCCCTATAAATAACACCGTTAACCATGGTTCAGTGAGCACTTCCTATTGCTTCCACTAGATGTCGCCAGTCTTTTCACAGTGGTTTGAGCCTTATAGAGTCAAAACTCATTGAATGAGACGAGTTGGAAATTGGTCACAGGGGATGGGCCATCACCATTATGACGCCGGCGGCCATGTCTGCCCCCACCTTTGGAAACGGTTTTAAAGGCCATGACATCATCCCCCTCGAATCTTATTGGCTCTCTTGGTGTTACAGGCCCTGAAGATGAATGTTTTACAACGTTTGACATGTTTGAACGAACCTACATGCAGGAGAATCGCATTTTATCCGGAACTTCAGCCCTGCGCTTGGAGAGAGCCATAGGACGCGCTACCAACATCAGGCTAATGGAACGTGAAGTATGGACTTTTTGACCGAAAATACATCTGTTGTGGACCTGGGATGCTTTCTGATGAAGACAACTAAAGGTAGGCGATTATTGACAATATTATACAAGATGAGATGTGACATGCAATTGTTTCCAAGATGGCGCCGAGCTCTGTATATTAGCTCATTTTCTGAGTATTGCAAAGTGTGATTACCCAGTAAAGTTAATTTAAAATCTGGTATGACAGGTGTTCTCAAGAGATATTCATCTATAAATGTTAGATTGACAATATAAATTTAAAAAATCGTTATAGGATAGTAATTTAGGGAAATGTAGCATTGTTTACCGGGACGCTTTTGAGGGGAAATTATGTAGTCAACCTCAGACAGAGATGTAAAATGCTGTTTTTATATATAAATATGACCTTTATTGAACAAAAGAATGCATGCATTGTATAACATGATGTCCTAGGGGTGCCATCTGATGAAGTTTGTAAAAGGTTAGTGCTGCATTTAGCTGTTTTTTGATTATATGTGATGCAAGTGGTTGGTCGGAAAATGGCAATGAAGCTGCTTTTTACGATGGACTCATCTAACATAATCTAATGATTTGCTTTTCCTGTAAAACCTTTTTGAAATCGGACGACGTGGGTCGATTCAGGAGAGGTGTATCTATAAAAAAAATATATATATATAAAAAAAAAAAAATTAAATTATGATTTTTTTTTTATGCTAATTGGCGATATGATTTTTCGCTGGATTTTGATCCTGGTGACGGGATGAGACGCTGAAGAGGTTTTAACATGCTTTTTCCTGTTTCAAGTATGTTTTATTATGAAAAGTACAATATATCCATGTATACTTGTACAACTATGAAGCGTATGTCCACATATAATTGTACAATTGGTTTTTCCAACATAAAAGACAAGAAATGATCACATTGGTATTTTAACGGTGTTATTGTAAGAGTTTAAATGTTTAAACAGAGGATACATCTAAAACAGGATAAAACAAGTGCAGTATGTTGTGAGAATGTTACTTTAACGTCGACTCATAACGTCACACTATAACTTCATGGGAGTCTTGTGGAAAGACTGCATGTTGTTTTGGGTGGATTGAGTGACGTCTTCATCAACATTTTGCAGAATATTCCGGTAATATTTTCACCTCTTGTCGGCTGCAAACATTCATAAGGAGTTCCAGTAGTTTATTTGCCATTTGCAGGTATTAAAAGTAATACATACATTGTAATTCCTTGTTGGATCTCTCTCACATACAGGACAGTACATACCAGAGGAGGCTGCTGAGGGGAGGACGGCTCATAATAATGTCTGGAACAGAGTGAATGAAATGGAACACATGGAAACCACGTGTTTAAAACTATTCCACTTATTCCCCTCCAGCCATTACAAGCCTGTCCTCCCTAAATAAGGTCCCACCAACCTCCTGTGGTACAAACACAAACAGTAAAATATATCATAAAAAATGCAACGTGGTAAAAGATCAGAAAAGGAACCCAAAAGGTTCAGTCATGTTGTAATAGTCTGATGACAACAGTTTAGGTTGATGATTTAACAGGCAGATAGAACTGGGATAGAAGCTGTTCTAGAACCTGTGGTCCAGAAACTGATTTAACAGGCAGATAGAACTGGGATAGAAGCTGTTCTAGAACCTGTGGTCCAGAAACTGATTTAACAGGCTGATAGAACTGGGATAGAAGCTGTTCTAGAACCTGTGGTCCAGAAACTGATTTAACAGGCACATAGAACTGGGATAGAAGCTGTTCTAGATCAGTGTGTGTGTGTGTTCAGTGTGTGTGTGTGTGTGTTCAGTGTGTGTGTTTGTATGTGTGTTTCCAGAGTGTGTTTCTGTGTGTGTATCCAGTGTGTTTGTGTGTGTGTATCCAGTGTGTGTGTGTGTGTGTGTCCAGTGTGTGTGTGTGTGTGTGTGTGTGTGTGTGTGTGTGTGTGTGTGTGTGTATCCAGTGTGTTTGTGTGTGTGTATCCAGTGTGTTTGTGTGAGTGTATCCAGTGTGTCAAGCATGTGTGTATCCAGTGTGTCAAGCGTGTGTGTGTCAAGCGTGTGTGTGTCCAGTGTGTGTGTATGAGTGTGCGTGTGTGTCCAGTGAGTGTGTGTGTCCAGTGAGTGTGTGTGTGTGTCCAGTGTGTTTCCAGTGTGTTTGTATGTCCGTTTGAGTGAGTGTGTGTGTCCAGTGAGTGTGTGTATGTGTCATTCCAGTGTTTGTGTGTGTGTGTGTGTGTGTGTGTGTGTGTGTGTGTGTGTGTGTGTGTGTGTGTGTGTGTGTGTGTGTATGTGTGTCCAGTGAGTGTGTGTGTGTCCAGTGTGTTTGCCCAGTGTTTGTGTGTGTCTGTGTCCAGTGTGTGTCAGTCCAGTGTGTGTGTGTATCCAGAGTGTGTGTTTTTTCAGTGTGTGTGTGTGTGTCCAGTGTATGTGTGTGTGTTTCAGTGTGTGTGTGTGTGTGTTCAGTGTGTGTGTGTGTCCAGTGTGTGTGTGTGTGTGTCCAGTGTGTGTGTATTGAGTGTGTGTTTATGTGTGTGTGTTCAGTTTATGTCCAGTGTGTGTGTTAAGTGTGTGTCCAGTGTACGTGTTCAGTGCGTGTGTTGAGTGTGTGTGTTGAGTGTGTGTTTACGTGTGTGTGTCCAGTTTGTGTCCAGTGTGTGTGTATGTGTCCAGTGTTTGTGTGTGTTCAGTGTGTGTGCGTCCAGTTTGTGTCCAGTGTGTGTGTGTGTCCAGTTTGTGTCCAGTGTGTGTGTGAGAGTGTGTGTGTGTGTGTGTGTGTGTGTGTGTGTGTGTGTGTGTGTGTGTGTGAGAGAGTGTGTGTGTGTGTGTGTGTCCAGCGTGTGTGTGTGTGTGTGTCCAGCGTGTGTGTGTGTGTGTGTGTGTCCAGCGTGTGTGTGTGTGTGTGTGTGTGTCCAGCGTGTGTGTGTGTGTGTGTCCAGTGTGTGTGTGTGTGTGTGTGTGAGAGTGTGTGTGTGTGAGAGTGTGTGTGAGAGTGTGTGTGTGTGTGTGTGTGTGTGTGTGTGTGTGTCCAGCGTGTGTGTGTGTGTGTGTGTGTCCAGCGTGTGTGTGTGTGTGTCCAGCGTGTGTGTGTGTGTGTGTGTCCAGCGTGTGTGTGTGTGTGTGTGTGTCCAGCGTGTGTGTGTGTGTGTGTGTCCAGCGTGTGTGTGTGTGTGTGTGTGTCCAGCGTGTGTGTGTGTGTGTGTCCAGCGTGTGTGTGTGTGTCCAGCGTGTGTGTGTGTGTGTCCAGCGTGTGTGTGTGTGTGTGTGTCCAGCGTGTGTGTGTGTGTCCAGTTATTATTTCAGGGACACTGAAGAGCCAACATAATGAACTCTAAACCCTGGATAGAGGGGCTCAGTGAATGTGGAGGTGAATGTGATCAGGTGGGTCAGTGTGTCAGAGGAGGCTCTATAGAAGGACAGAGTGCCGGCTGGCCAGTCCAGATACACTCCTACTCTGTGGGAGCTGGAGGATGCTCTTCAGTGTCCCTGAAATAATAACTGGACACACACACACACACACACACACTGGACACACACACACACACACACACACACACACACACTGGACACACACACACACACTGGACACACACACAAACACACACACACACACACACACTGGACACACACACAAACACACACACACTGGAAACACACACTCACTGGACACACACACACACACACACACTGGACACACACACACACACTGGACACAAACAAGCTTGAAACACTCACTGGACGCACACACACTCACTGGACGCACACACACACTGGACACACACACACACTCACTGGACACACACACACTCACTGAACGCACACACACACTGGACACACACACACACTCACTGGACACACACACTGTCACTGGACGCACACACACACACTGGACACACACACACACGCTTGAAACACACACGCTTGACACACACACTCGATACAAACACACTGGATACACACACACACAAACACACTGGATACACACACACACACACACACACACACACAATGGATACACACACACACACACACAATGGATACACACACACACACACACACTGGATACACACACACACACACACTGGATACACACACACACACACTGGATACACACACACACACACTGGATACACACACACACACACACACTGGATACACACACACACACACACACTGGATACACACACACACACACACACACTGGATACACACACACACACACACACACACTGGAAACACACACACACACACACACACACACACACACACACTGGATACACACACACACTGGATACACACACACACAGGATACACACACACACAGGATACACACACACACACTCACTGGACACACACACACTCACTGGACAAACACACACACTGGATTCACACACACAAACACACTGGACACACACACTCACTGGACGCACACACACTCACTGGACGCACACACACACTGGACACACACACACACTCACTGGACACACACACACTCATTGGACGCACACACACACTGGACACACACACACACTCACTGGACACACACACTGTCACTGGACGCACACACACACACTGGACACACACACACACGCTTGAAACACACACGCTTGACACACACACTCGATACAAACACACTGGATACACACACACACAAACACACTGGATACACACACACACACACACACACACACACACACACACACACACACACAATGGATACACACACACACACACACACACACACACACACACAATGGATACACACACACACACAATGGATACACACACACACACACACACACACACTGGATACACACACACACACACACACTGGATACACACACACACACACACACTGGATACACACACACACACACACTGGATACACACACACACACACACACACACACACACACACTGGATACACACACACACACACACACACACACACACTGGATACACACACACACACACACACACTGGAAACACACACACACACACACACACACACACACACACACACTGGATACACACACACACTGGATACACACACACACTGGATACACACACACACTGGATACACACACACACAGGATACACACACACACACTCACTGGACACACACACACTCACTGGACAAACACACACACTGGACACACACACAAACACACTGGATACACACACTGGATTCACACACACAAACACACTGGACACACACACTCACTGGACACACACACACACTCACTGGACACACACACACTCATTGGATACTCACACACACACACACACACTGGATACACACACACACACTGGATACACACACACACACACACACACACACTGGATACACACACACACACACACACACACACACACACACACACACACACACACACACACACACTGGATACACACACACACACACACACACACACACACACACACACACACACACACACTGGAAACACACACACACACACACACACTGGATACACACACACACACACACACACACACTGGAAACACACACACACACACACTGGATACACACACACACCCTGGATACACACACACACACACTGGATACACATACACACTGGATGCACACACACACACACAGGATACACACACACTCACTGGACACACACACGCTTGACACACACAAACACACTGGATACACACACTGGATACACACACACACTCACTGGATACACACACACTGGATACACACACACTGGATACACACACACACACACACACACACACACACACACACACACACACACTGGATCCACACACTGGATACACACACACACTGGATACACACACAAACACACACACACACACACACACTGGACACTCACACATGTTAAATCAGTTTGTGGACCAAAGGTTCTAGAACAGCTTCTATCCCAGTTCTATCTGCCTGTTAAATCAGTTTCTGGACCACAGGTTCTAGAACAGCTTCTATCCCAGTTCTATCTGCCAGTTAAATCAGTTTCTGGACCACAGGAGGTGGGTATAGGGAAGGTAGGGGAGAGGGGGGTATAGGGAAGGTAGGGGAGAGGAGGGGGGTATAGGGAAGGTAGGGGAGAGGAGGGGGTATAGGGAAGGTAGGGGAGAGGAGGGGGTATAGGGAAGGTAGGGGAGAGGAGGGGGTATAGGGAAGGTAGGGGAGAGGAGGGGGTATAGGGAAGGTAGGGGAGAGGAGGGGGTATAGGGAAGGTAGGGGAGAGGAGGGGGGTATAGGGAAGGTAGTCGAGAGGAGGGGGTATAGGGAAGGTAGGGGAGAGGAGGGGGTATAGGGAAGGTAGGGGAGAGGAGGGGGTATAGGGAAGGTAGGGGAGAGGAGGGGGTATTGAAAAACTGAGTTTAAATGTATTTGGCTTAGGTGAATGTAAACTTCCGACTTCAACTATATATAAGCTGCAGACTCCCAATCCAAAGGTTGGGTGTTCAATTCTAGCGCTAGAAAGTTTGTTATTGTATTTTATTAAGCTTTTCCCTTTACTTTACACTAATCTTAACTATTCGGAATTAATGCCTAAACTTAAGTTTTAGTTTCATGTTTGCCGAGTTTGACTGAAAGCTAAAATATGGCAACAGCTGGTGTAGTTAACCTCTATGGGACCGGCGGGACGAATTCGTCCCACCTACGTAACAGCCACTGCCATCCTGTGGCGCGATTTTCAAAATCTTCAAAATCATATTACTTCAATTTCTCAAACATATGACTATTTTACAGCCATTTAAAGATAAGACTCTCGTTAATCTAACCACACTGTCCGATTTCAAAAAGGCTTTACAACGAAAGCAAAACATTAGATTATGTCAGCAGAGTACCAAGCCAGAAATAATCAGACACCCATTTTTCAAGCCAGCATATAATGTCACCAAAACCCAGAAGACAGCTAAATGCAGCACTCACCTTTGATGATCTTCATCAGATGACAACCCTAGGACATTATGTTATACAATACATGCATGTTTTGTTCAATCAAGTTCATATTTATATCAAAAACCAGCTTTTTACATTAGCATGTGACGTTCAGAACTAGCATACCCCCCGCAAACTTACGGGGAATTCGCTAACATTTTACTAAATTACTCACGATAAACGTTCACAAAAAGCATAACAATTATTTTAAGAATTATAGATACAGACCTCCTCTATGCACTCGATATGTCCGATTTTAAAATAGCTTTTTGGTGAAAGCACATTTTGCAATATTCTCAGTAGATAGCCCAGGCATCACGGGCTCGCTATTTAGACACCCGGCAAGTTTAGCACTCACCATAATCATATTTACTATTATAAAAATGTCATTACCTTTTGTTTTCTTCGTCAGAATGCACACCCAGGACGTCTACTTCAATAACAAATGTTGGTTTGGTCCAAAATAATCCATCGTTATATCCGAATAGCGGCGTTTTGTTCGTGCGTTCCAGACACTATCCGAAATAGTAAAGAAGTGTCGCGCGCTTGGCGCAATTCCTGACAATAAAATTCAAAGTATTCCATTGCCGTACGTCGAAGCATGTCAACCACTGTTTAAAATCAATTTTTACGTCATTTTTCTCGTAGAAAAGCGATAAAATTCCGACAGGGAATCTCCTTTTCGGCAAACAGAGGAAAAAATCCCAAAGGCGGGGGCGGTCGGGGTCACGCGCATAAGCTAGTGTCTCTTGATGGGCCACTTGAGAAAGGCGATAATGTGTTTCAGCCTGGGGCTGGAATGACGACATTCTCTTTTTTCCCGGGCTATGAGAGCCTATGGACGACGTGGGAAGTGTCACGTTAGAGCAGAGATCCTTAGTAAATGATAGAGATGGCAAAGAAGTTCCAGAAATGGTCAGACAGGCCACTTCCTGTAAAGGAATCTCTCAGGTTTTGACCTGCCATTTGAGTTCTGTTATACTCACAGACACCATTCAAACAGTTTTAGAAAATTTAGGGTGTTTTCTATCCATATGTAATAAGTATATGCATATTCTAGTTACTGAGTAGGAGTGGTAACCAGATTAAATCGGGTATGTTTTTTATCCAGCCGTGTCAATGCTGCCCCCTAGCCCTAACAGGTTAACACATCAAGCCATGGTGTAATTCTGCTACTGCAGTTACAGCACAGGTTGGCATTTTATTTGAGGATTAGATTGTTATTGTTACAACTGTTTATAAGGAAAATACAGACACATTTTATATGTTCAAATCATGTTGGAAATCAATGAAAGCATATTTTGTTGTTGTTGCAATATAAAACTGGGAAGAGTCCAAGGACAATTGTAGAGGGTCAAACCAAATCTGGTAAATCAAATCAAATGTATTTATATAGCCCTTCTTACATCAGCTGATATCTCAAAGTGCTGTACAGAAACCCAGCCTAAAACCCCAAACAGCAAGCAATGCAGGTGTAGAAGCACGGTGGCTAGGAAAAACTCCCTAGAAAGGCAGGAACCTAGGAAGAAACCTAGAGAGGAACCAGGTTATGAGGGGTGGCCAGTCCTCTTCTGGCTGTGCCGGGTGGAGATTATAACAGAACATGGCAAAGATGTTCAAATGTTCATAAATGACCAGCATGGTCAAATAATAATAATCACATTGGTTGTAGAGGGTGCAACAGGTCAGCACCTCAGGAATAAATGTCAGTTGGCTTTTCATAGCCGATCATTGAGAGTATCTCTACCACTCCTGCTGTCTCTAGAGAGTTGAAAACAGAAGGTCTGGGACAGGTAGCACGTCTGGTGAACAGGTCAGGGTTCCATAGCCGCAGGCACAACAGTTGAAACTGGAGCAGCAGCACGGCCAGGTGGACTGGGGACAGCAAGGAGTCATCATGCCAGGTAGTCCTGAGGCATGGACCTAGGGCTCAGGTCCTCTGAGAGAGAGAAAGAAAGAAAGAGAGAAAGAGAGAATTAGAGAGAGCATACTTAACCTGTTGGGGATAGGGGGCAGTATTTGCACGGCCGGATAAAAAAACGTACCCAATTTAATCTGGTTACTACTCCTGCCCAGTAACTAGAATATGCATATAAAACACCCTAAAGTTTCTAAAACTGTTTGAATGGTGTCTGTGAGTATAACAGAACTCATATGGCAGGCAAAAACCTGAGAAGATTCCTTACAGGAAGTGGCCTGTCTGACAAGTTCTTGTTCTTCTTGGCTCTGTTTATTGAAGACTGAGGATCTTTGCTGTAACGTGACACTTCCTACAGCTCCCATAGGCTCTCAGAACCCGGGAAAAAGCTGTATGATATCGAGGCAGCCCCTGGCTGAAAAACATTAGCGCGTTTGGATAGTGGCCGGTCAGAGGACCATCAGACGAGGGCTCGTGCACGAGGGCACGAGATGTTTTTATTTTCTCTCTCTTTGAACGTAAACACGCTTTCCCGGTTGGAATATTATCGCTTTTTTATGAGAAAAATGGCATAAAAATTGATTTTAAACAGCGGTTGACATGCTTCAAAGTACGGTAATTGAATATTTAGAAATGTTTTGTCACGAAACGCGTTGGGCGCGTGACCCTTATTTACCCTTCAGATAGTGTCTTGAACGCACGAACAAAACGTCGCTATTTGGATATAACTATGGATTATTTGGGACCAAACCAACATTTGAAGTAAAAGTCCTGGGAGTGCATTCTGATGAAGAACACCAAAGGTAATCAAACTTTTCTAATAGTAAATCGGAGTTTGGTGAGTGCCAAACTTGGTTGGTGTCAAAATAGCTAGCCTGTGATGGCTGGGCTATCTACTTAGAGTATTGCAAAATGTGCTTTCACCGAAAATCTATTTTAACTTCTCTAGGGCCAGTGGGATGATTTCGTCCCACCTACGTAACAGCCAGTGGATTCCCGTGGCGCATTATTCAAATACCTTAGAACTGCTATTACTTCAATTTCTCAAACATATGACTATTTTACACCATTTTAAAGACAAGACTCTCGTTAATCTAACCACACTGTCCAATTTCAAAAAGGCTTTACAACAAAAGCAAAACATTAGATTATGTCAGCAGAGTACCCAGCCAGAAATAATCAGACACCCATTTTTCAAGCTAGCATATAATGTCACATAAACCCAAACAATAGCTAAATGCAGCACTAACCTTTGATGATCTTCATCAGATGACACACATAGGACATTATGTTATACAATACATGCATGTTTTGTTCAATCAAGTTCATATTTATATCAAAAAACAGCTTTTTACATTAGCATGTGACGTTCAGAACTAGCATACCCCCCCGCAAACTTCCGGTGAATTTACTAAATTACTCACGATAAACGTTCACAAAAAACATAACAATTATTTTAAGAATTATAGATACAGTACTCCTTTATGCACTCGCTATGTCCGATTTTAAAATAGCTTTTCGGTGAAAGCACATTTTGCAATATTCTAAGTAGATAGCCCAGCCATCACAGGCTAGGTATTTTGACACCAACCAAGTGTGGTACTCACCAAACTCCGATTTACCATTAGAAAAGTTTGATTACCTTTGGTGTTCTTCGTCAGAATGCACTCCCAGGACTTCTACTTCAATAACAAATGTTGGTTTGGTCCCAAATAATCCATAGTTATATCCAAATAGTGGCGTTTTGTTCGTGACAATAAATTTCTAAATATTCCATTACCGTACTTCGAAGCATGTCAAACTCTGTTTAAAATCAATTTTTATGCAATTTTTCTCGTAAAAAGCGATAATATTCCGACCGGGAGTGGTGGTTTTCGTTCAAAGAGAGAGAAAGTAAACATGGAGTCGACTCGGGCACGCGCGCCCCGTCCCATTGTCCTCAGATCGACCACTATCAAAATGCGCTAATGTTTTTCAGCCATGGGCTGCAAAGCCACGATTCAGCTTTCTGGCGCCTTCTGAGTGCCTATGGGAGCGTTAGAAAATGTCACGTCATGCCAGAGATCCCCTGTTTTTGTTAGAGATGATCAAGAAGGCCATGAAATGGTCAGAGAGAGCGCTTCCTGTTTGGAATCTTCTCAGGTTTTGGCCTGCCAAATGAGTTCTGTTATACTCACAGACACCATTCAAACAGTTTTAGAAACTTTAGGGTATTTTCTATCCAAATCAAACAATTATATGCATATTCTAGTTTCTGGGCAGGAGTAATAACCAGATTAAATCGGGTACGTTTTTTATCCGGCCGTGAACATACTGCCCCCTATCCTAAACAGGTTAAACCGCAGCCGTCGACACAGCAGTTCTTAAAAGAGGAAGTAAACATAGACAAACCTATATTAAAATTGTCAGTCTAGAGCACCAGTGAAAGGGATTTCGAAATGAGGAGAAGTTAGGAGCAATTTATATAAGGACGGTATTTGGTATCATGATAAGTTACCAATACTACCTAAGTCATTGTTTAGAGATGCGGCAAGATTGACACATGGGCAGAGCCATGTGTCAACAGGGGGGATAGTAGAGCAGGTTCGGAAACACTTTGTGGCCTATTGGATAATGAACTACTTAATCTGTTAGGGCTAGGGGGCAGCATTGACACGGCTGGATAAAAAACATACCCGATTTAATCTGGTTACCACTCCTACTCAGTAACTAGAATATGCATATACTTATTACATATGGATAGAAAACACCCTAAATTTTCTAAAACTGTTTGAATGGTGTCTGTGAGTATAACAGAACTCAAATGGCAGGTCAAAACCTGAGAGATTCCTTTACAGGAAGTGGCCTGTCTGACCATTTGTTGAACTTGTTTTCCATCTCTATCATTTACTAAGGATCTCTGCTCTAACGTGACACTTCCCACGTCTTCCATAGGCTCTCAGAGCCCGGGAAAAAACAGAATGTCGTCATTCCAGCCCCAGGCTGAAACACATTATCGCCTTTCTCAAGTGGCCCATCAAGAGACACTAGCTTATGCGCGTGACCCCGACCGCCCCCGCCTTTGGGATTTTTTCCTCTGTTTGCCGAAAAGGAGATTCCCTGTCGGAATATTATCGCTTTTCTACGAGAAAAATTACGTAAAAATTGATTTTAAACAGCGGTTGACATGCTTCGACGTACGGTAATGGAATACTTTGAATTTTATTGTCAGGAATTGCGCCAAGCGCGTGACACTTCTTTACTATTTCGGATAGTGTCTGGAACGCACGAACAAAACGCCGCTATTCGGATATAACGATGGATTATTTTGGACCAAACCAACATTTGTTATTGAAGTAGCTGTCCTGGGTGTGCATTCTGACGAAGACAACAAAAGGTAATGACATTTTTATAATAGTAAATATGATTATGGTGAGTGCTAAACTTGCCGGGTGTCTAAATAGCGAGCCCGTGATGCCTGGGCTATGTACTTAGAATATTGCAAAATGTGCTTTCACCAAAAAGCTATTTTAAAATCGGACATATCGAGTGCATAGAGGAGGTCTGTATCTATAATTCTTAAAATAATTGTTATGCTTTTTGTGAACGTTTATCGTGAGTAATTTAGTAAAATGTTAGCGAATTCCCCGGAAGTTTGCGGGGGGTATGCTAGTTCTGAACGTCACATGCTAATGTAAAAAGCTGGTTTTTGATATAAATATGAACTTGATTGAACAAAACATGCATGTATTGTATAACATAATGTCCTAGGGTTGTCATCTGATGAAGATCATCAAAGGTGAGTGCTGCATTTAGCTGTCTTCTGGGTTTTGGTGACATTATATGCTGGCTTGAAAAATGGGTGTCTGATTATTTCTGGCTTGGTACTCTGCTGACATAATCTAATGTTTTGCTTTCGTTGTAAAGCCTTTTTGAAATCGGACAGTGTGGTTAGATTAACGAGAGTCTTATCTTTAAATGGCTGTAAAATAGTCATATGTTTGAGAAATAGGATTTTAAAGGTTTTGAAAATCGCGCCACAGGCTGGCAGTGGCTGTTACGTAGGTGGGACGAATTCGTCCCGCCTAGCCTAGAGAGGTTAAAAAACATTTTTTATAATACATAAGTATATTAAATGGGAAGAGGTGGTCCCAACTTACTGGGTGGACACGATTAGGGTAGTTGGTTTACTAGGATCTATCTCTTTAAATAATGGATTACATTTTAGCTGATCAGGTAAACCATATAGAATGCCAGAGTTAGGGAGGCCAGAACAGGTAGACATAGAAGTTGAAGATATACTAACAGAACACATGGTTAACCAAACCCGTATGTCCGAGACTTTGTGTCCAACAGGTGAATTACAGGAGAAGATGATTCTCTCAATCCAACCAGGAGACTGGGTGTGGATCCAGTCCCTGAGGAGAAAAGAACTGGAAGCAGACACGGTGGGAGGGCCCTTACCAAGTGTTCCTGGTAATATCCTTCGCGGTAAGAATAGCTGAAAGAGCTACCTGGGTTCATATCACACATTGCGGGAGGGTAAGACACACTGACACTGTCGAACAATCACAGAGTTAGGAGAAGAACCGAATACCTATAAGGTTCGGGGGTTACCTCTCTAACGAAGATTCCCTAACCCGCCCGATCCTCACTGTGTACATTCATAGAAGTGAAAGTGTGGGTTGGCCTCTAGCCAGTGATATATTCACCGGGAGGGGGTGGGGCTTTACAGGGGTACTGGTCAGTCTGAGCTGTCTGATTGTGGGAGCCATATTCCTAATACACCATGAACCACTCGAGAAGTCAGAAAGTGGTAACTTGACCCATAGTGTAGAAGATGAGGAGTTTTTATGGCCTAGGTACAAAAGGTCACTCGATCTAGATAAAAAGGAAGTGAGATTAGAGTTAGGGAAGGATGTCTCAATAGAGTTCTATGCAGACCAAATGGGGTCCCTAACCTCCTGGCAGTCTAGGACTCGGACTTCATGGGGAAGATATCTCTGTAGATCCCGGTGTAGCTCATGGAATCAGGTCATAGCTCACACAGAGAGAGAAGGCTATGTCAATCCACACACCCAATATAGAAACAGATGGAGTATAGTGAAGGCCAGGGTTTTTGACTGCAATCCAGAGCAAGGGAAGTATTGCTTGAAGATAGGAATGACCATTAAAAGCATAAAGAAAGAGGATTTAGAGTTATGGTATGTTGGCCTTGACCAGACCATTGTCGACACTGCGGTACCATTCCGAGTAGTAGAGGTTAGGACAGGAGATAGTTCTACCGCCAGCCAGAATACCAGTAGTACCCCTGATAAAACGGACATTACCCGTGTAGTCATCCAGAGCCAAGGACCGGTGAGGATAGTTCAGACGAAAGATCTTAAGGAAGTGATTGAGGTTTGAGACTTGGTTTGGGGATTCCAACCTATGGCTGGAATGGATTCAGTATACAGCTAGATCAGTAGCTAAAGAAGAAGGTTATGCCTGCGCAACAGCCAAACTTCAGTTGACAACCATCCCCTTTCTACTCGATGGAATTAATTTACCAAGGGGAATGGCCTGTATGGTAAAGCTGTTCATGAAGGCAAGGAAGCCAGACAGTTGCACTGATCTGCATTATCTGTATCCTATGTGTCCATTTGATTCAGACTTCCCCCTTTCACAGTCGCAGGAGGAGACTATTATTGTGTGGCTCGACACAACACACACGGATGGAACGTAGGGGAAGTAAGAACATGCAATAGGACAGAGAATGTTACAACTGACGAGACAATGAGGGACCTGACTGGGTGGTTGAGTTCCGAGGACTTTAGTAAGATAAAAAGGCAGAGAGCGGATGTCTGGTGGTTGTGTGGAGGTATGAAGCTGTGGCCAAACCTGCCTGCAAATTGGACTGGTATTTGTGCATTGGTACAGTTAGGCATGCCCTTCACCCTTATACAACACAAAGACCTAGTGCCAGGTGAAAGAGAGGGGAGGAGTGCTCTGTCAGGGTCCTTTGACGATAGAATTTACATTGATAGCATTGGGGTTCCAAGGGGGGTGCCTGATGAGTTTAAAGCTAGGAATCAGATATGGGCTGGATTGGAATCAAGTCTTTTTTGGTGGTCGACTCTCAATAAAAATGTGGATTGGATAAATTACATTTATTATAACCAACAGCGTTTCATCAACTATACCAGAGAGGCAATTCAAGGGTTAGCAGAACAGACAGCTGCGACCACTTTGATGGTATTGCAGAATAGAATAGCTTTGGATATGCTTCTGGCTGAAAAGGGTGGTGTGTGTGTGATGTTAGGATCTGAATGCTGTACTTTCATCCCTGAGAACACAGCTCCAGATGGATCAGTGACCAAGGCCCTGGCCGGTCTAAACAATTTAACTCAGGAGTTAGCAGAAAATTCCGGGGTGGACACGGCACTCACGGGATGGGTTGATAGTACGTTCGGAAAATGGAAAAAGGTTGTAATCACTGTGTTGTGGGCTGCTTTCACCTGTATGACTGTGTTGATATTATGTGGTTGTTGTTTGGTCCCTTGTGCGAGAGGTCTCATTTCCAGGGCTCTGGAGAGATCGATGACGGAGCAGATGGTGAGATACGGACCGATTCCAAGTTCAGACCAGTGGGATGACAAATACCTACCGCCAAGCCTGGTGGAGGATTCATTCAATTACGAGGAGCCCATGTTAGACGAGACCATCTTTAATGTTTAGGAAGACTGTTTCTCTAAATGAAGGTCATAGCAAAAATCCTAATCCGAAGAGTTATGACTGGACATAGGCTTAGAAGAGTCATTGATAAGTATGTAATGAAAATACATGTATTTGTTTTCTTTGATCTAGTTTGATTTTGTGTGACATTTCTGAATCCAATAAAAATAGATGTGTTATAGTGTATGTGAAATATTTAGCCAATAGGGTTGATTGTAATGGAAATACTATGATTAAAGGTTTGACTAAATGATTTCACCCTGAAAAGGTATAACCGAGTGATTATAAGATGAATGTACTAATGTGTGTGTGTCGGAAAAGTTGAAGCTTAACCTCTCTAGGGTATGTTGGACGAAATCGTCCCACCTACTCAACAGCCAGTGGAATCCCATGGCGCGTTATTCAAATACCTTAGAAATGCTATTACTTCAATTTCTCAAACATATGACTATTTTACACAATTTTAAAGACAAGACTCGTTAATCTAACCACACTGTCTGATTTAAAAAAGGCTTTACAACGAAAGCAAAACATTAGATTATGTCAGCAGAGTACCCAGCCAGAAATAATCAGACACCCATTTTTCAAGCTAGCATATAATGTCACAAAAAACAAAACCACAGCTAAATGCAGCACTAACCTTTGATGATCTTCATCAGATGACACTCCTAGGACATTATGTTATACAATACATGCATGTTTTGTTCAATCAAGTTCATATTTATATCAAAAAACAGCTTTTTACATTAGCATGTGACGTTCAGAACTAGCATACCCACCGAAACTTCCTGTGAATTTACTAAATTACTCACGATAAACGTTCACAAAAAGCATAACAATTATTTTAAGAATTATAAATACAGAACTCCTTTATGCAATCGCTATGTCCGATTTTAAAATAGCTTTTCGGTGAAAGCACATTTTGCAATATTCTGAGTAGATAGCTCGCCATCACGGGCTAGCTATTTTGACACCCACCAAGTTTGGCCCTCACCAAACTCAGATTTACTATAAGAAAAATTGGATTACCATTGCTGTTCTTCATCAGAATGCACTCCCAGGACTTCTACTTCAATAACAAATGTTGGTTTGGTTCCAAATAATCCATAGTTATATCCAAATAGCGGCATTTTGTTGTGCGTTCAAGACACTATCCGAAGAGTTACGAAGGGTGACGTGCCCGGTGCTTTTCGTGACAAAAATTTTAAAAATATTCCATTACCGTACTTCGAAGCATGTCAAACGCTGTTTAAAATCAATTTTTATGCGATTTTTCTCGTAAAAAAGCGATAATATTCCAACTGGGAGTCGTTGTTTTCGTTCAAAGACTGAAAATAAAAACATGGGGTCTTCTCTGCACGCGCCCCCAGTCTCATTGTTCTCAGATCGACCACTATCCAAATGCGCTACTGTTTTTCAGCCATGGCCTGCAAAGTCATCATTCACCATTCCGCCACCTTCTGAGAGCCTATGGGAGCTGTAGGAAGTGTCACGTTACAGCAGAGATCCTCCGTTTTCAATAAAGAGAGTGTAGAAGGCCAAGAAATGGTCAGAGAGGGCACTTCCTGTAAGGAATCTTCTCAGGTTTTGGCCTGCCAAATGAGTTCTGTTGTACTCACAGACACCATTCAAACAGTTTTAGAAACTTTGGAGTGTTTTCTATCCAAAGCTAATAATTATATGCATATTCTAGTTTCTGGGCAGGAGTAATAATCAGATTAAATCGGGTACTTTTTTTTATCCGGCCGTGAAAATACTGCCCACCATCCATAACAAGTTAACAAGCGATGACCACTCCACTACCATTGTCAACTACCTCCTCACATGAACTGGAAGCCACGTCTCATGTGGCCCACTCATCCACTGGCACATTGAATGTTTCCTCTCCAAGCACTGTGAGGGAACCCCTGTCAATTTTCTCTCATTACTTTATGTAGAGTCAATCACAAAGACATTATTACACATCTATGATTTTACTCCTTGCTTGGACTAACTCATTCTTAGCTCTTTTGTCTCACTGTGTAGTGTGTTGTGTTATTGTCTTCCCAGTCAAATCCTGTCCTGCACTGGTCAAGCCTCTGAACACCTCAACTCATGCCTCATACCCTCATTCAATCACTGCTGTGATCCCTTCCCAAAACTGGTGTAAGTAGCCCTCTCATTCCTATTCCCCATAATATTGTACTATAAGTGTCTTTATTAAATGCTTTAGGTTAAAAAAATGACTCTTCGACGATTTTTGAAAAACATTTTGACGTCTCTGTGGGTCTCCCATCCTCCTCAACAACAGAAATGTCTAATAACGTCTAATACAATTCATCATTAATAATTCTGCAAGTTTTCTGTGTTCAGAAGCCTGATTCTACTCACTGTGGTAGTATGGAAGTGTTGAGCTGTATTATTTGGCCTGTGGTCCTGTTGTCCCCAGTCCCAGTGGTGAAGATAATGTCTTAATTGAGCTTCTTGTCTGTGACTGAGATACGTAATCTGCACATTTACTAAAACGTCAGCTCTCATCTCTCCCAATGTTCTCAATGTCAAACGATGAAGGCCGGGTAGTTTTTTTTCATGATTGCAACACAGGTCATTTTAGTTGGTTGGCCCTCGCTACATATTCGTCGCCAGACCCACTGGCTCCAGGTCATCTACAAGTCTATGCTAGGTAAAGCTCCGCCTTATCTCAGCTCACTGGTCACGATAACAACACCCACCCATAGCACGCGCTCCAGCAGGTACATCTCACTGGTCATCCCCAAAGCCAACACCTCCTTTGGCTTTGAATTGCAAAAATCGCTGAAGCCGGAGACTTATATTTCCCTCACTAACTTTAAACATCAGCTATCTGAGCAGCTAACCGATCGCTGCAGCTGTACATAGTCCATCTGTAAATAGCCCACCCAATCTACCTACCTCATCCCCATACTGTTTTTATTTACTTTACTGCTCTTTTGCACACCAGTATCACTACTTACACATCATCATCTGCTCATCTATCACTCCAGTGTTAATCTGATAAATTATGATTACTTTGCTACTACGGCCTTTTTATTGCCTTACCCCCTCACGCCATTTGCACACACTGTATATAGACTTTCTTTTTTATATTGTGTCATTGACTGTACGCTTGTTTATTCCAGGTAACTCTGTGTTGGTGTTTCGGTCGCACTGCTTTGCTTTATTCTTGGCCAGGTCGCAGTTGTAAATGAGAACTTGTTCTCAACTGGCCTACCTGGTTAAATAAATATTAAATAAAAAAAATAAAAAGATCCTATATCATAATGAATCAGATTACATGGAGAGGGGGGACCTGATCCTACATCATAATGAATCAGATTACATGGAGAGGGGGGACCTGATCCTAGATCATAATGAATCAGATTACATGGAGAGGGGGGGACCTTATCCTAGATCATAATGAATCACATTACATGGAGAGGGGGGACCTGATCCTAGATAATAATGAATCAGATTACATGGAGAGGGGGGACCTGATGCTAGATCATAATGAATCAGATTACATGGAGAGGGGGGGGACCTGATCCTAGATCATAATGAATCAGATTACATGGAGAGCGGGGACCTTATCCTAGAAAATAATGAGTCAGATTACATGGAGAGGAGGGACCTGATCCTAGATCATAATGAATCAGAAAACATGGAGAGGGGGGACCTGGTCCTAGATTATAATGAATCAGATTACATGGAGAGGGGGACCTGATCCTAGATCATAATGAATCAGATTACATGGAGAGGGGGGACCTGATCCTATATCATAATAAATCAGATTACATGGAGAGGGGGGACCTGATCCTAGATCATAATGAATCAGATTACATGGACAAGGTGGGACCTGATCCTATATCATAATGAATCAGATTACATGGAGAGGGGGGACCTGATCCTAGATCATAATGAATCAGATTACATGGAGAGGGGGGGACCTGATCCTAGATCGTAATTAATCAGATTACATGGAGAACCGTATATGTATAATATAGCCTACTATTTTTTAATATTTAATATGCCATAAACTATTGTTTTTTTAAAAAAGTTTCATTAATTCATTGTAATTAACTTAATCATTATGACACACCCCTCTCTATTGTCATTGTTTGCACTAATTGCACTGTTTGTCTAGATAACCTGGTTCAAGTATTGATGACATCACCCTGAAGAAGGCACAGTGATGCTGAAATGTTGGTAAATAACCAATAAATTATTGGGAGTTTATATATGGAGTGTGGGATTCTCTTTATTTTGATAGTTTATAACTCTTATGTATGTGCCATCTTTTTGTGTTTTTCAGGCAGCCTGGGAAAGAACTGAAAAAACTCACTAAAGAGTCAAGACAGAGACACCAGAAAGACCCAAGAAGACTTGGACGCAGCATCAGAGGACAGAGAGGGATGTTCAGAACTCACTCAGTCTGGTCAGTTGGTGAGGGTAGACTTGGAGGCTGCTTACCTGACACAAAGTCTTTCCTTTTCATCTCCTCTTCCCTACCTTCCCTGACATGGAGGAAGTCCCCCCTCCTCTCCCCTACCTTCCCTATACCCCCTCCTCTCCCCTACCTTCCCCATAACCCCCTCCTCTCCCCTACCTTCCCTATACCTCCCCTGTCCCCTATTATGTTGGACCATCATGTTTATTTGTTTGAATCTTGTCTTTGTTTGTGATTAGGTTAGAAGAGAATGACTCCTCAACCCAAGAGGCCCTGGAGCAGCTGTGATCAGGTTAGAAGAGAATGACTCCTCAACCCAAGAGGCCCTGGAGCAGCTGTGATCAGATTAGAAGAGAATGACTCCTCAACCCAAGAGGCCCTGGAGCAGCTGTGATCAGATTAGAAGAGAATGACTCCTCAACCCAAGAGGCCCTGGAGCAGCTGTGATCAGGTTAGAAGAGAATGACTCCTCAACCCAAGAGGCCCTGGAGCAGCTGTGATCAGGTTAGAAGAGAATGACTCCTCAACCCAAGATGCCCTGGAGCAGCTGTGAGAGAGCAGCAGTGTGGAAGCATTTGGGGAAATTTAAAGAAGGTTTCCTGGAAAAGAGGATTGACTGTTATGTAAAGGGTCAGAGCCACTGAGTGGACAAAATATTAAGGATACCTTCCTAATATTGAGTTACGCCTGGTCAGTTTGTCATGGAAAGAAAGGTGTCCTTAGCCTGTTTGGGATAGGGGGCAGTATTTTCACGTCCGGATAAAAAACGTACCCGATTTAATCTGGTTACCACTCCTACCCAGTAACTAGAATATGCATATACTTATTACATATGGATAGAAAACACCCTAAAGTTTCTAAAACTGTTTGAATGGTGTCTGTGAGTATAACAGAACTCCTATGGCAGGCAAAAACCTGAGAAGGTTTCATGCAGGAAGTGGCCTGTCTGACAAGGTGTTGTTGTTCTTGCTTCTGTGTATTGAAGAGTCAGGATCTTAGCTGTAACGTGACATTTACTAGGGCTCCAATAGGCTCTCAGAGCCCGGGAAAAACCTGAACGATGACGAGGCAGCGTCAGGCTGAAACACATTATCGCCTTTTCCAAGTGGCCCATCAGAGGACAATGGAATTAGGCGCGTGCCCGATTCGACCCCTTGCAGTATTTTCCTTCGGCTGTTTAGCTAATTGCAGATTCCCGGTCGGAATATTATCGCTTTTTTACAAGAATAATGGCATAAAAATTTATTTTAAACAGCGGTTGACATGCTTCGAAGTACGGTAATGGAATATTTAGAAATTTTTTGTCACGAAATGCGCCATGCGTGGGACCGTTATTTACCATTTCGGATAGTGTCTAGAACTCACGAACAAAACGACGCTGTTTGGATATAACAATGGATTATTTGGGACCAAACCAACATTTGTTATTGAAGTAGAAGTCCTGGGAGTGCATTCTGATGAAGAACAGGAAAGGTAAGACCATTTTTGTTATAGTAAATGGGATTTTGGTGAAGGCTAAACTTGCCGGGTGTCTAAATAGCTAGCCCTGTGATGCCGGGCTATCTACTCAGAATATTGCAAAATGTGCTTCATCCGAAAAACTATTTTAAAATCGGACATATCGAGTGCATAGAGGAGTAATGTATCTATAATTCTTAAAATAATTGTTATGCTTTTTGTGAACGTTTATCGTGAGTAATTTAGTAAATTTAACCTCTCTGGGGCAGGCGGGACGAATTCGTCCCACCTACGTAACAGCCAGTTGAATCCTGTGGCGCGATTTTCAAAACCTTTGAAATGCTATTACTTCAATTTCTCAAACATATGACTATTTTACAGCTATTTAAAGACAAGACTCTCGTTAACCTCTATGGGCTAGGTGGGACGCTAGCGTGCCACCCGTGGTGCACTCCATCAACAGCAGGTGCATTTCAAGAGCGGCAAATTTGAATCCAAATAAATGTCAAAATTCAAATTTTTCAAACATACAACTATTTTACACCCTTTGAAAGATAAACATCTCCTTAATCTAACCACGTTTTACGATTTCAAAAAGGTTTTACGGCGAAAGCATAAATTTAGAGTATGTTAGGACAGTACATTTACAAGAGTTGTGTGTAATGTTTTGTCAATTCAAGGACAGGGTAACCAAAACCATAAAACCAGCTAAAATGATGCACTAACCTTTTACAATCTCCATCAGATGACACTCCTAGGACATTATGTTAGACAATGCATGCATTTTTAGTTCTATCAAGTTCATATTTATATCCAAAAACAGCGTTTTACTATGGCATTGATGTTGAGGAAATCGTTTCCCTCCAATAACCGGCAGTCAAGTCAGCGCCACAAATTAAATAATTAAAATTAGAAAACATTGGTAAAATATTATATTGTCATTTAAAGAATTATAGATTTACATCTCTTGAACGCAATCAACTTGCCAGATTTAAAAATAACCTTACTGGGAAATCACACTTTGCAATAATCTGAGCACTGCGCCCAGAAAAATACGCGTTGCGATATAGACTAGACGTCATGTTGGGGAGATCTAAAATCGAAAATACTATGTAAATAATCCATTACCTTTGATTCTCTTCATCAGATGTCACTTCCAGGTATCACAGGTCCATAACGAATGTAGTTTTGTTCAAAAAAGCTCATCATTTATGTCCAAAAATCTCCGTCTTGTTAGCACATGATCTAAGCCAGTCGGACTTCTCGTCATGAACAAGGGGAAAAAATATATTTACGTTCGTTCAAACATGTCAAACGTTGTATAGCATAAATCATTAGGGCCTTTTTTAACCAGAACATGAATAATATTCAAGGTGGACGAGTGCATACTATTTTATAACGTATTGGAACGAGGGTACCCAACATGAACTCGCGCGCCAGGTGTCTAATGGGACATCATCGTTCCATGGCTCTTGTTCGGTCAGATCTCCCTCCAGAAGACTCAAAACACTTTGTAAAGGCTGGTGACATCTAGTGGAAGCAATAGGAAGTGCCAAAATATTCCTCAGCCCCTGTGTTTTTCAATGGGATATTTTTAAAGGCAATACAACACATCAGGTATCCACTTCCTGTCAGAAAATGTCTCAGGGTTTTGCCTGCCAAATGAGTTCTGTTATACTCACAGACACCATTCAAACAGTTTTAGAAAATTTAGGGTGTTTTCTATCCATATGTAATAAGTATATGCATATTCTAGTTACTGGGTAGGAGTGGTAACCAGATTAAATCGAGTACGTTTTTTTATCCAGCCGTGTCAATACTGCCCCCTAGCCCTAACAGGTTAATCTAACCACACTGTCCGAATTCAAAAAGGCTTTACAACGAAAGCAAAACATTAGATTATGTCAGCAGAGTACCAAGCCAGAAATAATCAGACACCCATTTTTCAAGCTAGCATATAATGTCACAAAAACCCAGAAGACAGCTAAATGCAGCACTAACCTTTGATGATCTTCATCAGATGACAACCCTAGGACATTATGTTTTACAATACATGCATGTTTTGTTCAATCAAGTTCATATTTATATCAAAAACCAGCTTTTTACATTAGCATGTGACGTTCAGAACTAGCATACTAGCAAACTTCCGGCGAATTCACTAACAATTTACTAAATTACTCACGATAAACGTTCACAAAAAGCATAACAATTATTTTAAGAATTATAGATACAGAACTCCTCTATGCACTCGATATGTCCGATTTTAAAATAGCTTTTTGGTGAAAGCACATTTTGCAATATTCTAAGTACATAGCCCAACCATCACGAGCTAGCTATTTAGACACCCGGCAAGTTTAGCACTCACCAATATCAGATTTACTATTATAAAAGTTTGATTACCTTTTGTTGTCTTCGTCAGAATGCACTCCCAGGACTGCTACTTCAATAACAAATGTTGGTTTGGTCCAAAATAATCCATCGTTATATCCGAATAGCGGCGTTTTGTTCGTGCGTACCAGACACTATCCGAAATGGTAAATCAGGGTCGCGCGCATGGCGCAATTCGTGACCAAAAAAAATCTAAATATTCCATTACCGTACTTCGAAGCATGTCAACCGCTGTTTAAAATCCATTTTTATGCCATTTTTCTCGTAAAAAAGCAATAATATTCCGACCGGGAATGTCCATTTAGCTAAACAGAGGAAAGAAAACAAAGCTTTCGGTCGACGCGGGCACGAGCCTGAGTCTCACAGTACTGTAACCAGCCACTACCCAAACGCGCTACTTTGTTTCAGCCAGAGCCTGCAAAGCCACGATTCAGCGTTTTGCCGCCTTCTGAGAACCTATGGCAGTCGTTGGAAGTGTCACGGGACAGCTAAGGTCCTCACTCTTCAATAAACAGAGACAAGAAGAACGACACCTTGTCAGACAGGCCACTTCCTGCATGAAATCTTCTCAGGTTTTTGCCTGACATATGAGTTCTGTTATACTCACAGACACCATTCAAACAGTTTTAGAAACTTTAGGGTGTTTTCTATCCAAAGCCAATAATTATATGCATATTCTAGTTACTGGGCAGGAGTAGTAACCAGATTAAATCGGGTAAGTTTTTTATCCAGCCGTGTCAATACTGCCCCCTAGCCCTAACAGGTTAAGAATTATAGATACAGAACTCCTCTATGCACTCGATATGTCCCATTTTAAAATAGCTTTTCGGTGAAAGCACATTTTGCAATATTCTCAGTAGATAGCCCGGCATCACAGGGCTAGCTATTTAGACACCCAGCAAGTTTAGCCTTCACCAAAATCAGATTTACTATTAGAAAAGTTTGATTACCTTTCCTGTTCTTCATCAGAATGCACTCCCAGGACTTCTACTTCAATAACAAATGTTGGTTTGGTCCAAAATAATCCATAGTTATGTTCCAACAGCGGCGTTTTGTTCGTGCGTTCTAGACACTATCCGAATGGTAAATAAGGGTCATGCGCACGGCGCATCTCGTGACAAAAGATTTCTAAATATTTCATTACCGTACTTCGAAGCATGTCAACCGCTGTTTAAAATCCATTTTTTATGCCATTTTTCTCGTAAAAAAGCAATAATATTCCGACTGGGAATCTGCAATTAGGTAAACAGATGAAAGAAAATATATCACTGGGTCGACTCGGGCACGCACCTAATTCCTTTGTCCTCTGATCGGCCACTTGGCAAAGGCGATAATGTGTTTCAGCCAGGGGCTGCCTCAATATCGTTCAGCTTTTTCCCAGGCTCTGAGAGCCTATGGGAGCCGTAGGAAGTGTCACGTTACAGCTAAGATCCTGACTCTTCAATAAACAGAGACAAGAAGACCGACCACTTGTCAGACAGGCCACTTCCTGCATGAAACCTTCTCAGGTTTTTGCCTGCCATAGGAGTTCTGTTATACTCACAGACACCATTCAAACAGTTTTAGAAACTTTAGGGTGTTTTCTATCCAAAGCTAATAATTATATGCATATTCTAGTTACTGGGCAGTAGTAGTAACCAGATTAAATCGGATACGTTTTTTATCCGGCCGTGTCAATACTGCCCCCTAGCCCTAACAGGTTAATCATATTATTTCCATTACAATCCACCCTATTGGCTAAATATTTCACATACACATTAACACATCTATTTTTATTGGATTCAGAAATGTCACACAAAATCAAACTAGATCAAAGAAAACGAATACATGTATTTTCATTACATACTTATCAATGACTGTTCTAAGCCTATGTCCAGTCAGGATTAGGATTTTTGCTATGACCTTCATTTAGAGAAACAGTCTTCCTAAACATGGGCTCCTCGTAATTGAATGAATCCTCCACCAGGCTCGGCGGTAGGTATTTGTCATCCCACTGGTCTGAACTTGGAATCGGTCCGTATCTCACCATCTGCTCCGTCATCGATCTCTCCAGAGCCCTGGAAATAAGACCTCTCGCACAAGGGACCAAACAACAACCACATAATATCAACACAGTCATACAGGTGAAAGCAGCCCACAACACAGTGATTACAACCTTTTTCCATTTTCCGAACGTACTACCAAACCATCCCGTGAGTGCCGTGTCCACCCCGGAATATTCTGCTAACTCCTGAACTAAATTGTTTAGACCGACCAGGGCCTTGGTCAATAATCCATCTGGAGCAGTGTTCTCAGGGATGAAAGTACAGCATTCAGATCCGAACATCACACACACACCACCCTTTTCAGCCAGAAGCATATCCAAAGCTATTCTATTCTGCAATACCATCAAAGTGTTCGCAGCTGTCTGTTCTGCTAACCCTTGAATTGCCTCTCTGGTATAGTTGATGAAACGCTGTTGGTTATAATAAATGTAATTTATCCAATCCACATTTTTATTGAGAGTTGACCACCAAAAAGACTTGATTCCAATCCAGCCCATATCTGATTCCTAGCTTTAAACTCATCAGGCACCTCCCTTGGAACCCCAATGCTATCAATGTAAATTCTATCCTCAAAGGACCCTGACGGAGCACTCCTCCCATCTCTTTCACCTGGCACTAGGTCTTTGTGTTGTATAAGGGTGAAGGGCATGCCTAACTGTACCAATGCACAAATACCAGTCCAATTTGCAGGCAGGTTTGGCCACAGCTTCATACCTCCACAAAACCACCAGACATCCGCTCTCGGCCTTTTTATCTTACTAAAGTCCTCGGAACTCAACCACCCAGTCAGGTCCCTCATTGTCTCGTCCGTTGTAACATTCTCTGTCCTATTGCATGTTCTTACTTCCCCTACGTTCCATCCGTGTGTGTTGTGTCGAGCCACGCAATAATAGTCTCCTCCTGCGACTATGAAAGTGGGAAGTCTGGATCTAATGGGCACATAGGATACAGATAATGCAGATCAGTGCAACTGTCTGGCTTCCTTGCCTTCATGAACAGCTTTACCATACAGGCCATTCCCCTTGGTAAATTAATTCCATCGGGTAGAAAGGGGATGGTTGTCAACTGAAGTTTGGCTGTTGCGCAGGCATAACCTTCTTCTTTAGCTACTGATCTAGCTGTATACTGAATCCATTCCAGCCATAGGTTGGAATCCCCAAACCAAGTCTCCACCTCAATCACTTCCTTAAGATCTTTCGTCTGAACTATCCTCACCGGTCCTTGGCTCTGGATGACTACACGGGTAATGTCCGTTTTATCAGGGGTACTACTGGTATTCTGGCTGGCGGTAGAACTATCTCCTGTCCTAACCTCTACTACTCGGAATGGTACTGCAGTGTCGACAATGGTCTGGTCAAGGCCAACATACCATAACCCTAAATCCTCTTTCCTTATGCTTTTAATGGTCATTCCTATCTTCAAGCAATACTTCCCTTGCTCTGGATTGCAGTCAAAAACCCTGGCCTTCACTATATTCCATCTGTTTCTATATTGGGTGTGTGGATTGACATAGCCTTCTCTCTCTGTGTGAGCTATGATTCCATGAGTTACACCGGGATCTACACAGATATCTTCCCCATGAAGTCCGAGTCCTAGACTGCCAGGAGGTTAGGGACCCCATTTGGTCTGCATAGAACTCTATTGAGACATCCTTCCCTAACTCTAATCTCACTTCCTTTTTATCCAGATCGAGTGACCTTTTGTACCTAGGCCATATAAACTCCTCATCTTCTACACTATGGGTCAAGTTACAACTTTCTGACTTCTCGAGTGGTTCATGGTGTATTAGGAATATGGCTCCCAAAATCAGACAGCTCAGACTGACCAGTACCCCTGTAAAGCCCCACCCCCTCCCGGAGAATATATCACTGGCTAGAGGCCAACCCACACTTTCACTTCTATGAACGCACACAGTGAGGATCGGGCGGGTTAGGGAATCTTTGTTAGAGAGGTAACCCCTGAACCTTATTGGTATTCGGTTCTTCTCCTAACTCTGTGATTGTTCGACAGTGTCAGTGTGTCTTACCCTCCCGCAATGTGTGATATGAACCCAGGTAGCTCTTTCAGCTATTCTCACCACGAAGGCTATTACCAGGAACACTTGGTATGGGCCCTCCCACCGTGGCTGCTTCCAGTTCTTTTCTCCTCAGGGACTGGATCCACACCCAGTCTCCTGGTTGGATTGAGTGAATCATCTTCTCCTGTAATTCACCTGTTGGACACAAAGTCTCGGACATACGGGTTTGGTTAACCATGTGTTCTGTTAGTGTATCTTCAACTTCTATGTCTACCTGTTCTGGCCTCCCTAACTCTGGCATTCTATATGGTTTACCTGATCAGCTAAAATGTAATCCATTATTTAAAGAGATAGATCCTAGTAAACCAACTACCCTAATCGTATTCTCCCAGTAAGTTGGGAACGGTTCTTCCCATTTAATATACTTGTCTATTATATTTTTTTATTTTTTTAAGTAGTTCGTTATCCAATAGGCCACAAAGTGTTTTCTAACCTGCTCTACCACCTGCTCTACTATCCCCTGTTGACACATGGCTCTGCCCATGTGTCAATCTTGCCGCATATCTAAACAATGACTTAGGTAGTATTGGTAACTTATCATGATACCAAATACCGTCCTTATATAAATTGCTCCTAACTTCTCCCATTTCGAAATCCCTTTCACTGGTGCTCTAGACTGACAATTTTAATATAGCTTTGTCTATGTTTACTTCCTCTTTTAAAAACTGCTGTGTCGACGGCTGCGGTTTAAGACCTGCCTTTTTCGTTTCCGCATCTGCTTTTCTGTTGTTGTTACTGACACTATCTGTCCCTCTAATGTTGGCCTCACATTTACAAATAGCTAACTTTTCTGGCAAAAGTACAGCATCTAATAGATTCAAAATCAACTGAGCGTGTGTAATAGGTTTCCCAGGAGTGGTTACCATTCCCCTGCTTCTCCATTGGGCTGCAAATATGTGTACTGTGTTAAATGCATAGGCACTGTCTTTGTAAATAGTAATACGTTTTCCTGTCCCTAACTGACACGCACGGGTAAGTGCTACTATTTCTGCTTATTGTGCTGAATAGTTTCTCGGTAACGGCTCTGCTTCCAAGACCTCTGTGTCTGTAACTATAGCATATCCTGTCGCATTAGTGCCATCATGGTTTTTTCTTGATGATCGATCTACAAACATAGTCAGTTCCCCATCAGGTAAAGCTAGATAAGTCAAATCGGGTCTTGGTACGACAACTTTCTCAGTTTCTGTTACACAATCATGTGGGCTGCCATCTGTTGCAATAGGAACTAATGTTGAGGGGTTCAGAGTAGTACAACATCCTATTGTCAAATTAGGCATGTTCAAAAGAATTATCATACAAGACAAATGTCTAGCTGGTGACCTGTAAGCCATCTTATGTTCTAACAACAGTATGGATACGGCATGAGGAACTTTTAAAGTCAAATCATGATAGAGCACAACAGATGCCGAGTCCTCAACTGCCTGAGCTGCTGCCACCACAGACTGCAAACATAGTGGCATGGCTTGGGCTACTTCATCTAATCGGGAGGAATAATAAGCATTAGGCCTATTTCTCCCCCCCCCCCCCCCCCGTGTCTCTGGGTTAGTACTGACGTCATGAATCCTTCCCTACAGTCTACTGTCTGTGTAAAAGGACAATCATATCTGGGAAACGCTAGGACAGAGCTAGTTTTCAATAACTTCTTTATCGTTACAAACTGGTTCTCAACCTCATCTGTCCACTTGATCTTATCTTTTGCTGCCATAGCTTTACCATATATCAACTCACTAAGCTTCCCTGTATGTAATGCAAAGTGGGGTATCTACGCACGACAATAGTTAATCATTCCAAGAAAACTCATCTGTTTCTTATTGAGTGGTTTAGGTGCTTCTAGAATGGCTGTCTTTCTGGTGGAATTAAGTGTTCTCCCTTCCTGTCTTATTGTGTGTCCCAAATAAATGACCTGTTCCTGCCAGAGCTGTAACTTCCTCTTATTAACTTTATGACCTTGTTCTGCTAAGAACACTAACAGAGCTAGAGTGTTCGCTTTACAGCCCCCCTGGGAGGGATTCGCCACCAATATGTCATCTTCATATATTCAAATGTGGCTCTCCTCTGGAGGGTCAAATCTTCCTAAATTACTCCTAATTACTTTTTAAAAAATCATATAATACCCTTTTATATATCCATTCCCTCCCTTAAAAGGTAAAGCCAAACCAACCTTGGCTATCAGGATATACTACTTATACTAAAATAAAAATACATTAACCTGTTAGGGCTAGGGGGCAGCATTTGCACGTCTGGATAAAAAAATGTACCCGATTTAATCTGGTTACTAATCCTACCCAGTAACTAGAATATGCATATACTTATTATATATGGATAGAAAACTCTAAAGTTTCTAAAACTGTTTGAATGGTCGACACCACCTCTGTCGTGTACCAGTTCACCACTGGCCTGAAATAAACCCTCAATTCAAAGGTCAGGTCTTTGTCTTACGGATCCTGGATCCGCCCGTGCACGGTTTCCAGCAGTTCCTTGGGACGACAGAGGCAGGTATTGAGATCCGGCTCGAAGGACCAAGTTGTCACGAGAATTTTCATCCCAATGTTATTAACTCAAAACTCACTATATGCTTTGACCAATTCCCCGGGGGTTGTAAGGCGCCGGTTAACCTCTCTAGGGCAGGTGGCACCAAATCGTCCCACCTACGTAACAGCCAGTTGAATCCTGTGGTGCGATTTTCAAATACCTTAGATGACACACCTAGGACATTATGTTATACAATACATGCATGTTTTGTTCAATCAAGTTCATATTTATATCAAAAAACTGCTTTTTACATTAGCATGTGACGTTCAGAACTAGCATACTTCCGGGGAATTTACTAACAATTTACTAAATTACTCACGATAAACGTTCACAAAAAGCATAACAATTATTTTAAGAATTATAGATACAGAACTCCTCTATGCACTCGATATGTCCGATTTTAAAATAGCTTTTTGGTGAAAGCACATTTTGCAATATTCTAAGTACATAGCCCAGCCATCACGGGCTAGCTATTTAGACACCCGGCAAGTTTAGCCTTCACCAAAATCAGATTTACTATAATAAAAATGTTATTACCTTTCCTGTTCTTCGTCAGAATGCACTCCCAGGACTTCTACTTCAATAACAAATGTTGGTTTGGTCCCAAATAATCCATCGTTATATCCAAACAGCGGCGTTTTGTTGGTGCGTTCTAGACACAATCCAAAATGGTAAATCAGGGTCGCGAGCATGGCGCATTTCGTGACAAAAAATTTCTAAATATTCCATTACCGTACTTCGAAGCATGTCAACCGCTGTTTAAAATCAATTTTTATGCAATTTATCTCGTAAAAAAGCGATAATATTCCGACCGGGAATCTACGTTTCGGTAAATAGAGGGAAAAACAGAAAGACGGGGGCGGCCAGTGCATGTGCCTAAGCCCTTTGTCCCCTGATCGGCCACTTGACTAAGGCGATAATGTGCTTCAGCCTGGGGCTGCAATGACGACATTCTGTTTTTTCCCGGGCTCTGAGAGCCTATGGGAGCCGTGGGAAGTGTCACGTTACCGCAGAGATCCTTTGTTTTGGGAAGAGATGTCAAAGAAAGCCAATAAATGGTCAGACAGGCCACTTCCTGTAAAGGAATCTCTCAGGTTTTTGCCTGCCATATGAGTTCTAAACAAAAAAAAAGGGAGGGAAGGGAGGGTGGCTGCCGTCAACAATGGCAGTGTGCTACACCCCCCCTCCCCAACCCACTTATCCTGGAGGTGGCTCAGGTGCAGGACGTGGACCTCGCTCCACCTTCGGCGTTGCCCACTTTGGTGGCGCCGATAGCTGCGCCGGGCAGACGGGCCACTCGGGCTGACCCTGGCAGACGGACCACTCGGGCTGGGCCGGAGGACAGGAGGGCCACTCGGGCTGGGCCGGAGGGCAGGAGGGCCACTCGGGCTGGGCCGGAGGGCAGGAGGGCCACTCTGGCAGACCCGGGCAGTCGGGCCACTCTGGCAGCTCCGGGCAGTCGGGCCACTCTGGCAGCTCCGGGCAGTCGGGCCACTCTGGCAGCTCCGGGCAGCTCTGGTGACTGTTGACTGGCGGGCAGCTCTGGTGACTGTTGACTGGCGGGCAGCTCCGGGCAGTCTGGCCACTCTGGCAGCTCCGGGCAGTCTGGCCACTCTGGCAGCTCCGGGCAGTCTGGCCACTCTGGCAGCTCCGGGCAGTCTGGCCACTCTCGCAGCTCCGGGCAGTCTGGCCACTCTGGCAGCTCCGGGCAGTCTGGCCACTCTGGCAGCTCCGGCTCAGGATTCACCAGGCTGGGGAGACATAACGGAGGCCTGGCTCTGGGCGCAGGCCCTGGACTCACCAGTCTGGGAAGACCCGCTGGAGGCCTGGTTTGAGGAGGTGGCACAGGAGGGACCAGGGTGGAGAGACCCACTGGAGGACTGGTCCGTGGAGGAGACACGGGCTTGACCAGGATAGGGAGACCCACTGGAGGACTGGTCCGTGGAGGAGACACGGGCTTGACCAGGATAGGGAGACCCACTGGAGGACTGGTCCGTGGAGGAGGCACGGGCTTGACCAGGATAGGGAGACCCACTGGAGGACTGGTCCGTGGAGGAGACACGGGCTTGACCAGGATAGGGAGACCCACTGGAGGACTGGTCCGTGGAGGAGGCACGGGCTTGACCAAGATAGGGAGACCCACTGGAGGACTGGTCCGTGGAGGAGGCACGGGCTTGACCAGGGTGGGAAGACATGCAGGAGGCCTGGTTCTGGGCTTAGGCACAGGACGTGCAGGGCTGGGAAGACATGCAGGAGGCCTGTTTCTGGGCGCAGGCACAGTATTTACCAGACAACCAGCACGCACCTCAGGACGAGTATGGAGAGCTGCCTCAGGTGACATTCCCACGACACGCTCATTAGGGCGAATGCCGTACTTTATGCACCACACTAGCAGCTCTCTCATCTCGCTCTCTCTTAATTTCCCCATTAACCCCGTCACAGTCTCTGCCTCATATCCCTCGCTCACCTCCAATGTCATCCCGACTGGCTCTGGTACCGACCCCAGCTCCACCGACTGTCCCGTGTGCCCCCCCCCAAAAAATTATTGGGGCTGCCTCTCGCACTCGTTGCGCTCTCTCTCCTCGTAATAGCGCCTCTCCGCTCTCGCCGCTTCAATCTCCCACTGCGTGAGGCGATCATCCCCAGGCTGAGTCCATGGTCCCTCTCCGTCCAGGATCTGTTCCCAAGTCCATTGGTCCATAACGCTGTACTCCTGCTGCTCCTTCCTCTTCCGCCGCTTGGTCCGGGTTTGGTGGGTAATTCTGTAACGGCTGTCTGAGGAAGAAGTGGACCAAAACGCGGCGGAGTTAGGGTTCGTCATATTTAATTCAACGAACACTATGCAATTCACAAAAACAACAAAACTGACAGCCAACACAGTCCTGTCAGGTGCAACCACAATGACAAGAACAATTACCCACGAAACACAAAGGAAACGTAGGCAACTTATGTGTGACTCCCAATCAACCACAACCCTCTACAGCTGTGCCTGATTGGAAGTCACACGGCCAAAATCAATGAAACAATAAAAAACACACACTTCCTTCTGCCATATCCTGACCCAACTACACCCTCTACTGGTCAGGACGTGACAGTATCATAAACATCATGTTGGTATGACTGTAAACACTGATAAAGTATCATATACATCATGTTGGTATGACTGTAAACACTGATAAAGTATCATATACATCATGTTGGTGTGACTGTAAACACTGATAAAGTATCATATACATCATGTTGGTATGACTGTAAACACTGATAAAGTATCATATACATCCAAATAATCTCAAAATTAAAATTCAAGTATTATATGGCATTTTAAAGATACTCTACTCGTTAATCCAATCACATTGTCTTATTTCAAAAAGGCTTTACGGTGAAAGAAAAACATTACATTATTTTAGCATCTCAGCCATTTTCAAAGCCGATAGCCATCACAAAACCAGATATACAGCTAAAATTAAGCACAAACCTTTGACAATCTGAATCAGATGACCCTCCTAGGACATCATGTTAGACAATACATGCATTTTTTGTTCGATCAAGTTTATATTTATATCCAAAAATACCGATTTTTACATTGGTGCGTGACGTTCAGAAAATGTTTTCTCCCCTTAACAGCCGGTGAAAAGGCACATTTAATTTACGGAAGAACTCATAAAACGTTGAAAAAAAAAATCTAACAATTATTTAAAGAATTACAAATAATCTACTCCTTTATGCAACCACTTTGTCAGATTTCAAAAATAACGTTACGGAAAAAGCAACATTGTTCAATATTCTGAGTACAGAACTTAGCCTTCAATGCTAAGCTATACAGTTAGCCTTCAATGCTAAGCTATACAGTTAGCCTTCAATGCTAAGCTATACAGTTAGCCTTCAATGCTAAGCTATACAGTTAGCCTACAACCACGGCGTCGACAAATCTCTAACAATATGTTGGAAATATTTACTTACCTTTTGCTGATCTTCGGCGGAATGCACTCGGGATGGGCTCCCACTTCCACAAGAAAAATTTTCATTTGTTCTGCAAAAGTCCATCATTTATGTCCAAAATACGTCCGTTTTGTTGACCCGTCCAGAACTACATGTTACCATGCCAATGTGGCGTGGACGCAAATCCGTAGACGAAATGGCCAAAAAATTCCATTACCATTTGTAGAAACACGGCAAACGATGTTTACAATCAATCCTTTAGGGTATTTTTTAACGTAAAATTGGGATAATTTAACAACGGGGCTGTAGGTATTCAGTCATACAAGAACAAATAGACGCAGCCCGTCTGGTGTTCAACCTTCCCAAGTTCTCTCACGTCACCCCGCTCCTCCGCACACTCCACTGGCTTCCAGTTGAAGCTCGCATCCGCTACAAGACCATGGTGCTTGCCTACGGAGCTGTGAGGGGAACGGCACCTCCGTACCTTCAGGCTCTGATCAGGCCCTACACCCAAACAAGGGCACTGCGTTCATCCACCTCTGGCCTGCTGGTCCCCCTACCTCTGAGGAAGCACAGTTCCCGCTCAGCCCAGTCAAAACTGTTCGCTGCTCTGGCACCCCAATGGTGGAACAAGCTCCCTCACGACGCCAGGACAGCGGAGTCAATCACCACCTTCCGGAGACACCTGAAACCCCACCTCTTTAAGGAATACCTGGGATAGGATAAAGTAATCCTTCTAACCCCCCTCCCCCCCTTAAAAGATTTAGATGCACTATTGTAAAGTGGTTGTTCCACTGGATATCATAAGGTGAATGCACCAATTTGTAAGTCGCTCTGGATAAGAGCGTCTGCTAAATGACTTAAATGTAAATGTAAATAAAAACAACAGCTAAGTCACGTGGATGCGAGTCATAAGACACCTGTTCTCTGATTGGCCAGGGATTGAATGAGACAGAATTTTCTGCCCGGTTACAGATGACGGATGAAAGCAGTGCCTAAAGATTGTTGACAGCCAATGGAAGAGTCAGGATTTACGTTGCACCTACCATGTCATTGTAGTTTTTTCAAGGGATTGAAAAGAAAACTACATTTCGAATTTCTCCCACTTCCTGACTCAATTTTTTCTCAGGTTTTTTTTGCCTGCCATATGAGTTCTGTTATACTCACAGACACCATTCAAAGAGTTTTAGAAACTTTAGGGTGTTTTCTATTCAAATCTACTAATAATATGCATATTCTAGTAACCTGAGGAAGAGAATCACTTAGCCTTTCAACTAATTTTCAAATGATTGGATGCCTATTTAAAAACACTTTTTCAACATTTCAAGATAGCAATTAGTTCAGTTTGATCTTATTAAAGACAGCTGTATATATTTTTTATTCATTTTGACATTTTTTTTTGGACCCAAAAATATTCTATGTTCACGCCTACTTTTTTTGCACTATGTTTGAAGGCTGTCAACTTCTTGTCAGGGGGAGAATCACTTAGCCTTTCCACTAAATTTCAAATGATAGGATGCCTATTTTAAAACACTTTTTCAACATTTCAAGATAGCAGTTAGTTCAGTTTTATCTTATTAAAGACAGCTGTATATTTTTTTTATTCATTTTGACATTGTCAAGAGGTTAACTTGCAAGGAAGCATTTCAGTACATAATACTTGCATTGTACTTCATATTATTATAGATATTTTAGGGTTGCCATGGATTTCAAGCAGGCAATGCCATCAGGTCCAAACCCAAAACAAGGAAATTGTAGGAGACAGGTGTGTTGGGGTTTCCTGCCAGCATGACCACCCGCTTCACTTCCTGAACATGAAAAAGGGTGAAAGGTGGGATGCAGTAATAAGGAGTTTTTTTTCAGTTTCTTATTCAGTATTTTATTTCAGTGTTGATTAATTTAGTTAATTTAGTAAATTGTATTTAGTTGTTTAGTGCAGATAATGATGTACTTCTTCTGTAGTTTGTCAAATGCAGTGAACCTGCTGAGACATGAAGGAGGGGATGAGAGGCCAGAACATCAACCTCATCTTCATGGAGGACATTGATGCCAGATGCAGTGAACCTGCTGAGAGATGAAGGAGGGGATGAGAGGCCAGAACATCAGTCTCATCTTCATGGAGGACATTGATGCCAGATGCAGTGTCACCTGTGACAGTATTCATAAAGAGTAGGAGAGCTGATCTAGGATCAGTTTAGCCTTATAGATCATAATGCATCAGATTACATGGAGAGGAGGACCTGATCCTAGATTATAATGAATCAGATTACATGGAGAGGGGGGACCTGATCCTATATCATAATGAATCAGATTACATGGAGAGGGGGGACCTGATCCTATATCATAATGAATCAGATTACATGGAGAGGGGGGACCTGATCCTAGATCATAATGAATCAGATTACATGGAGAGGGGGGACCTGATCCTAGATCATAATGAATCAGATTACATGGAGAGGGGGAACCTGATCCTAGATCATAATGAATCCGATTACATGGAGAGCCGGATATATATAATATACCCTACTATTGTTTAATATTTAATATGCCATAAACTATTGTTTTTTTTTAACAGTTTCATTAATTCATTGTAATTAACTTAATCATTATGACACACCCCTCTATTGTCATTGGTTGCACTAATTGCACTGCTCATCTACATAACCTGGTTCAAGTATTGATGACATCACCCTGAAGAAGGCACAGTGATGCTGAAACGTTGGTAAATACCCAATAAAAAGAGGATTGACTGTTACGTAAAGGGTCAGAGCCACTGAGTGGACAAAATATTAAGGATACCTTCCTAATATTGAGTTACGCCTGGTCAGTTTGTCATGGAAAGAAAAGTGTCCTTAATGTTTTGTGTAAATTACATAATAATTATACATTTATGGATTGTTTTATGTAGCCTATCGTTTTCTATTTATTCAACCTGCCATCTACCCACCTGGGGACTGAGGGTTATGAGAGAACCCCCACATCACTAGCTTCTCTTTATTCAACCTGCCATCTACCCACCTGGGGACTGAGGGTTATGAGAGAACCCCCACATCACTAGCTTCTCTTTATTCAACCTGCCATCTACCCACCTGGGGACTGAGGGTTATGAGAGAACCCCCACATCACTAGCTTCTCTTTATTCAACCTGCCATCTACCCACCTGGGGACTGAGGGTTATGAGAGAACCCCCACATCACTAGCTTCTCTTTATACAACCTGCCATCTACCCACCTGGGGACTGAGGCTTATGAGAGAACCCCCACATCACTAGCTTGCATGTTCTGCAGCCTTGTAAAGATAAGGAGGGGACGACTGGGAGGCAGGTTGGCATTTATTGTCATGAATCTTGTTCTGGAGGCAGGTTGGCATTTATTGTCATGAATCTTGTTCT